>NC_051163.1:153033250-153259913 GCF_013339745.2 Dermacentor silvarum | reverse complement strand
GCTATATTGGCTATTCCGGCAAGCTTCGTATCGTCCTTACTGCTTATTCGCTGACAACGCAAGCAGAGATCCGCACACACGCTGTTGCGAACAAATTGCTTACTTTAAGCGGTAGCAAACGATAGGTTTGCTAATACACAGCAGGGTTAATAGTTCAGCAGACGATTCTCGGAGACTAGGATATGCTGCTCGCATGCGAATATGTATCCTCGCTACTTTCGCAGGTGCGCTCGTAGTTAGTTGCTTAACGACCTGCCGGTAGACGCAACCGCAAGATTCAGAAAATATTGGATAGCTGTACGTTGATAGTGAATTATTCCGTACCTTTTCAGTTTGAAATAAGCGATGAAGTCTCTAAATTAGGGAAATGGGTAGCACGCCGTGGAATGTGCGCAAATAATCTATGCGTAAGTCATTCCACTACATGTGTGACTGGGCGCTAGTAGTGAGAACGTTAAGATATGCGGGTCTTGTGTGTAGGCAACTTATGTTTACAATGTGACTCGATCTACAATTTGGCATACGACTGTTAAATCAAAACATACGTTGAATTTTTAGTTCGGACGATTAGGCACGACAATATTTGTTTTTGGGAGGCGGGCACTATGTACGAAATGGGCAAACTAGATTCAACGCAATTCATGCATTCAGAGTTCTCATGCGTGCGTGCGCCAGCTGGCTTCTTCAATACGTAAGTGAGGCTTTCCTGCGAAAATTATAGGGTTTTACATGCCAAAATCACGATCTCATTATGAGCCGTGCCGTAGCGGGGGACTCCGGAATAATTTGAACCACCTGGGGTTCTTTACAGTGCACCTAAATGAGTGTTTTCATATTTGGCCGGGATTTGATCCCGCGACCTCGTGCTTAGCAACCCAACACTATGGCTACTAAGCAACCACGGCGGGTTTGAGGCTTTCCTGTGCTCTATACCATGTGTAACATTTGCACCACGTACGAGACGCAGCCCTCTTCTCCATTCACATGGATAGTTTCTAAGTCCTTGAATATCAATGTAAGTTAGGCCAGTAAATATAACTCAGGTTTCTGGTATTTTGAGTTGACACTGGCTTTGCTCTTTCCTTTTCTTGATATCCTTGTCCATACGTTCCATTATGTTGTACATTTGGTTCTTACCACGTCTCACGAATAAACGGCGGGCGAGGCCCTCATCAGGAGCTTAGATCGGCCTAAAGCCCCTTCACCCCAGACAATGCACACCTAAATGAACAATAAAAAACAGGACCATATTCAAACAAATGAAACTGAAGATATAAGGATAGATGTGGCTGCTCTTATGTATTAATAACGTGATGCTAAGTTCGCGAATGTAGTGAATTCACGTTTAACATGCCTGACTATTTTTTGCAGCTTCCACTCCGCTTCGCCTGCGTAAGTATTTTTCTTTTCAATTTGTTAAGCCGAAAGCTTTCTTATACTCTTTCGCTGCAGCTTGGCGTGTCATCGTTGGTTGTCTCACCGAGTACACGCTGTCGCCCCAAAGAAAAAGCCGGCAGATCCAACGCCCTGTGGGATCGAAGTTGAGAAAACCAAGACGTAGGCAGTTCTTTCATGACCTACATGACACGCATCTCATGACATTCATGTCATGAGTCCTCAGGAGTCCCTTTAGCTATACCTAATAGACCTTAAGGCGAAAGCCTTAGTCATGCTCATGCTATGACTTCGACCATCAACCTTCAACCTTCCCTTAAGTACCACATACGAACCCATTTAATTGGTTTTTAAGCTTTTAAGTTTTCTCAAGTGTTTAAGTGAGTCATTCTCATTTTTGCTTATTTATGGTCATGACAATCACCTCTACGACAATTGTTTAGTGTTTTCTTCACTAAATGCCCATGTCCGAAGCCATTTCAGGGTTTTTTGAGTATTAATCTTTTTTCGCGGAGTCATTGTCATTTTTGCTGAATCATGCTCATGACAATGACTTCTACCAGCATCCTTTAGTGTTTCGTTCACTTAGTACCCACGTCCGAACCCATTTCAGTGGTTTTTGAGTGTTATTCTTTTTCGCTGGGTCATTGTCGTGACCTACATGACACGCATCTCATGACATTTATGTCATGACCTATCACTTATGTTCGCTATACAAAGGAGTGTTTGCCAATTTTGGTACCTACCAAATTAACGAAACGAACATGAGAGCACCATGACGTAGGTGGCTATTTCATGCCGTACGTACATGACACGCATGTCATGGCATTCATGTCATAACATATAATTTATGTTCGTCATGTGCTCTTGTCATACTATGCCAATTTTGGTACATTCCAAGTTAACGAAAGGACCATGACAGCACGAAGACGTAGGTGGCTATACAGATAAGATAGATAGATAGATAGATAGATAGATAGATAGATAGATAGATAGATAGATAGATAGATAGATAGATAGATAGATAGATAGATAGATAGATAGATAGATAGATAGATAGATAGATAGATAGATAGATAGATAGATAGATAGATACTGTCAAAGCAGTGAATGTTCGCCAAGAATTCACATTTAAAAAAAAACATCCTGCATTCGATGGTGTGTTCCGCAACCGGGTACCCAAGCGCAGCAGCAAAATTTCCTTTTTATTAGGCTAAAGATAGATGGAATTTCTGTTATTGTAGGCCAGACACCTTGCACCGAGAGAACAAGACTCTTACCAGCTTTGAACCGTTACCAGCTATTGCATCACGGTTTTCGCATGAGTGTGGTCTTATTCTAGAAACAATCTACACACAGAAATGCGAGCCAGCTCTCTGCAAGTTGAAAATGAAGATATTTTTACGTCTGCAGAAGAAGCTGATGCAGTCATGCCGTTATTTATTCGCGGTTATACTGGCTGAACTCCAATTATACAGCTTAAGCGGGCAAAGCTGACTGCGTTTGGGACGCCATGCTTAGTGAATCTTTGCAGTGCCGTTCCTGGTGTCGTAGTTATGGTGGTTTGTCGCGTATCGCTGCAAAGGCAGAGAATAGTTTTGCGAGAAGTCTTCAAAGGCCCTAGATCGAAGGCCCTTCTTCGAGACCATTCCAGATCTCACCTGCGATCTTACGGAACCTTCACTAACCACAGCGACAAGAAAGACCTTTAGATGGCATTTCCCAGGTGCTATTGCACATTAATGCTCAATAATGACCAAGGGACTGCCCGAAAATTTTCTCTACTATTACCTTTTGCTGGTACACATTTATTCTTGCTGCAGCGATAAACTTTTTAGAAAGAGCGCCAACCGTGAATTCGATGTATGTATAGAGCAAGTCAGGCTGCGTGGCCTATTTCCACACTGCGTAATAAGAAAAAAAAAATCCTCAGTGCATAATTTGTCTGCATCGCATCCTGCAAAACTTGTCTCCATCGCGTTTCGCTCCTGGGAGCAAAATTAGCACCTGCGGCCACTTCACGCTATTTCGGGTTCGATGTCCACCGACAACATTTGTGTCCTGCTTTTACAACAATACCAGTTTACTGCCATTTACACAATTGAAAAAAAAAAGAATTATGATGAACCCACTATGGTTGCTATCCAAGAATGCGTTAGGCGTGCTTTGAGAGGTGGTTATTTGTCACACTGTGTTGCGCTGTGCATTTTGGTTGGCGCTTCCCTTACCATTGTGCCTTACCCGTAAGCGGTAGCCAACGGGTACGACGAGTGTCACTTCCTCAAGGATCAGTTCTGAACTCCCTGTTGCGCCTGCGACCAGAGGCGCAGTGTCTCAACGACAGTGTCTCAAAACTCTAGCTGTAATTAGAGAAAGATGCCAGAAGGCTCTCCTCACCAACGTACTGCCATGTGGTGTCGCACGGCGGTACCAGCAGTAAAGTGGTACCATCACGAGGGGATACGGTGGTACCTTACCGTCGTGTGGTTTTTTTTACCGGTGTGCTAGACAGCTCCATCTTCAAGGGTGGCCCAGCAAAACTGCCAGACAGTCAAAATAAATCACAGCTAGTTCCTAAACTTCTTCTTTCTTCTTTCTGGGGTTTTACGTGCCAAAACCAGTTCTGATTATGAGGCACGCCGTAGTGGAGGGCTCCGGATTAATTTTGACCACCTGGGGTTCTTTAACGTGCACTACAACGCAAGCACACGGGCGTTTTTGCATTTCGCCTCCATCGAAATGCGGCCGCCGGGGCCGGGATTCGATCCCGCGACCTCGTGCTCAGCAGCGCAACGCCTTAGCTGACTGAGCCACCCCGGCGGGTAGCTAGTTCCTAAAGAAAGCTGAACGAAATAAATACACTAATCAGATGTGTATGTCGCCGTTATGCTGAGAATATAAATTATAAGCTAGAAAAGGGGCCTATCACGTTCGTTCTCCTGTTGAGGCATGCCACGATGTAACGCACAACAACAACGATATCCTAGTAAGTCTTTGAGGGATCGAGCAAAATATCACGTTGTTTCAACCTGAACACTCGAATCACTTATCACACAGCAGCTTTCAGAAATGGGATAAATTCTTGCATTCCTAAATCATCTTCCCAAATCAGAGAAAAATAAGAGTATCGTGGAATTTGTTTGTTGATACACGTCTGAATCTAAATATGCACACGGTGATGAATCCTGCTCGCTTAAAGCGAGTAATTACATCAGATAGATCACGCACAATTCCAAATAAAATTAATTCGCGTTTTATTCATCGGCTACTATTGATGCGCGTAAATTGTTTATCCTTTTCCGGTGATCATTTTCAATGGCTTACAATGGTTACAATGTTGTCGCCAACTCTAGAGCGAAAAAGTCATGTCTCACCAGACTACGCGCACAAAGCGAATAGCGGTGTATACATTATCGAACGCACGCCAGCACCAATGACTACGCTGGAATGCACGATGAGTCTTATATAAATAGCCGACAAACTCGTTTCTAATATGGGAATGTTTATAATACGGCTACAGTGACGTAGCGTGGTATACGAGTTTGGGTTCAGTCACTGAATGTGTCGAGAAGTTGGGACCTCATAAAATCAAATTTCGATTTTCTTGCGTGCCAAAACAACGATCAAACTATGATGCAGGTCGCGTATCGCGCACGCACAGCACGATACACGAAGATTTAAGCATTCCGCCCGCATTGGAAGGCCGCCACCTCTGCCGGGATTGAACCCAGAACCTCGAGCTCACCATGCTGACGATGTTGAGATCTCATAACTGGTGTTCGCTATAATTAATTTTAGAGAATAAAAGTACGTCTGAAGTCAGGAGCTTTACGGATGAGAAGTGCAGTGTTCCTGAGAGGAGCGAAAAATCGGTCGTGCCGAGTTTGTTGGTGTCCTCTGTCAAACGTAATAATAAGAACGAAATAATGCGCCAGTTATAGCGCTTTGAGAAGTTACTTCAAGGAAAAAAAGTATTCGAGCACTGATATGGCAGCTCAGCTAGACCAGCTAGTCGAAAGAAGGAACAGAGCTTCCCCAGAAATTCTTATTCTCCGACTTATTCTCCCCCCACTTATTCTCCGAACTCAATTAGCTCCTATAACATAATCGCCATATTCTTTTTCTGACTTCACAAATGAAGTGACGCTGCAAGTGTGGCTCGCAATTCAACAAATTATTATTCTCATAATTTTCGCAGGTGCCAGAACCGCAGTCGCTGCTGAAAAGGCGGATAAACTGCGAAAGGAGGAGACAACACGTAAGTTGTTTATATTTTCACGTAGTAGTGACGATGAAGCAAACAGTCGTAAAACTGTAAATGACGAAACTGATTCTTTATTCGGCGAACGTGTGCCCACAAAAGCAAGTTACACTCGAAGCACAACGATAGCGGAAGCCACAGACGGCGATCGTCGAAATCTGATCAGCGGTGAAACGCGTCGGCTTTTATACGTCAGTAACAGTGTTGCCTGGTCCGACGAGGCGGCGTAGCCAAAAGCTAGAGAAGTTGTAACCCAAATGTAGCCAAACACAAAAAATGTGCAGAAAATTTCGTAGCCAAATATAGCCATTTTTATTTGCAGTTTTATTTGTGTGTACAATTTCACATTCGACTACGGCAATCCTTTTTTTCACAACCCGTCGTAACAAAATGTCCGTGCCGCTGTGATGGCCCGCCCTTGACATCAACAACAGCAACATCATCTTTGCACAAAACACTTTTTGATTGGCCCTAAAGGCTCTTAAGTTCCAGCGAATCGCTGCAGAGGGCGAAATCAGTGCTTTTATTTTATGACAGTTAGTACTAAGTTATTATTTTTAGTTCTTTACATCAATATTAACTACGAACTCTGCTTTTTAGCTGTCGTGAAAGCACAAAATTTTTAGCATCATCGATCTCACGTCATCACTGCCTATGGCGTAGAGTTGAGTTGTCCAGCGATCTGCGTCGGCGACGTGTTCACGGTTTCTTTTAGGGGCGAAGCTCCTTAGGGTTTGGGTCTGTCCCTCCTCTGTAGTATGTAGTAGTAGTAGTAGTAGTCATCGTCGTAGTAGGTAGCCACATCTACTTTTATGAAAAAAAAAACACCGCATATTCACGGGGTGAATGATGATGAGTGGGCGAAGCTCCGGAGGGAATCATCGGTAAACCGTGAATCTTCCGTGTAATTCGCCCAGTCTCACCGCACTATATCGAACGATTGACTTCCACCAATGACACGCGCCATATGTGACGTCATTCCTATTTTATAACAGCACCCTTCATTATAATTGCACCATCTCCCGCTTAAGGGGACGCTAGCACAAACGCGTTAGAAACGTGCAGTACTCTCTAGTAAGGGGGAGAGGCCACAGCGTCTTACGCAGCCGTTTACACATGCCGCAACGTGCACCGCGTTTGCCGACGCCATCAGCGTTTATGAATATGGGGGTAAGGCGGAGAGGCCTACAGCGTCTTACACCAGCTTCTTACACGAGCCGTAACGCGCTAGCACAAACGCGTTAGAAACGCGCAGTCTTTCGTTAATGTTGGGTATTTATTGTCATCGTGGTGCGTGTGTCTATGTGCGCTTCGTGGCGTAGTGGATAGCGCCGTGCGTTCGGAAGCGAGGGTTCCCTGGTTCGATTCCGCGCTACGGACACAACTTTCGGAATTTTTTTTTCATAAAACGCCGGAAGCGTTCTCCGGAAGCCGGAAGCTGGCTTCCGGAAGCGGAACCGGAAGTGGAAACGGAAGCGGAAACGGAAGCGGAAGTCCGCTTCCGGTTATACCATACGTATACATATACATGTATAGATGGGTATACATACATAAATGGACACACAACGCCATCTATTGGGCAATTCATAAAACTAGACATGGCTACCAATACGACGGGGACGAACGGGTGCCGCTATAAGGAGCTTCGCCCCTAAAAGACTATTTAGGAGGCGTTGACCCAACATTAACGAAAGACTGCGCGTTTCTAACGCGTTTGTGCTAGCGCGTTACGGCCCGTGTAAGAAGCTGGTGTAAGACGCTGTGGCCTCTCCGCCTTACCCCCGTATTCATAAACGCTGATGGCGTCGGCAAACGCGGTGCACGTTCCGCCATGTGTAAACCACGACCTACTGTACTACTGACCTGACCAGCGAGCAGAACGCCAGCGCGCCTGTTCTAGCTCATATTTCCGCCACTACGAGCCTTATGGCGCTACTAGTTACCCCATCTGCGCCGCCCGTTTGCTGTCGTCTGCTCGCGCCAAGCGGGGATGTTTGAGTAAGTATGCACTTTGTACGACTAAGAAAAGGAGCAAAAGTACGTTGATTGAGCAAAATCAACAATAATGCCGCACTGCTAAGATGCCTGGCATACGCCTTACATTAGTTCCCGCTTTACGCACCTGGGTGAAAAAAATGGATCAACGCATGCAGTTTCTAGAAAAGGTGAGGCTGCCCTAGTGTTATTTGGCATGCCGAAAATGCAGCTACATGCCTTAAATTGTTATACGTAGGTGTTCTGTGATTAAAGAGATGTACCGGTACATTTATTATCACTTAACAGGCATTTCCGAAGATACGGACCATAACCTCGAAATTTGCATTGCGAGCATGCGAGTCAAGGGTTGCACGAAATATTGTTGCAACAAAAGGCCCGAATATGACATAAGCACTGCGGAGGCATTGCTCGGAGCTGCCTAGAGCAGACCCCCCCCCCCCCTCAGCACCACACTTAAGGCGGGGGGGGGGGGGGGGGAGGGGGTTGGTCGGGGCATTCTAGAAGTATGTGGTTATAGTTAGCATAATTGGCTGCACAAAGATAGTGACTAAGGGATTCTAATCCGTCACTGCTTTCAGTACTGTTATTCATTGTACCCTAGATGCAAATTGTACCCGATAGGTGCCGTACCAAAAGCGAGCCGCACGTAACCAGCCAAAAAGGAAGTGAAACGAAGTGCTAGCACGTACGTTATACAGTCGAATTTTATGCAGTAAATAAACGCTCCTCGGTCGTATACATTACGCGCGTCGCAAAGCCTATCGCAGAACGACAAAATACGAATTGGTACAAACAGATGCACCACTAATCTTCAGTGAGAGTTTAGAAGATTGCGAGTTTGATGGTGCCCAGACTTGCACACTGGGCCTTGGAATTTTATCGCAGATTGTAGACTTTCTTGAACAGTACAATACTTCTTAGACACTCTCCGGGACCCAAAATACTTGTTAAAGAGTCCCGAACAAATCTAGCAACATGAAAACATTCAGCGCCAGCTAAGAAAGAAAAACATTCAACTGCCCTCCAAGCAACCGCTGGAAATAGTATTTACACAGGAGGGCTCTACTGAAGAGCGCATATTATGGTTCGTTAAGCTCATGCGCAACAAATAAGCCCATTTCTCACTTGCACGGTCAATAAACAAAGAAAGAAATGTGCGCAACATCAGTTATTTGCTGAAGAACCGGATAGTACACCAGTCTTGGTGCAGTTGCTTCTTTTGTAAATAAACGCTTTGAAATGTTGGCTGAAGTGCGGATAAACATTCTCACTATCACAAACATTACAATAAATCAAAATATGCCTAAATTTGAGCACGTTGCGTGAGTGAAACACTTGTACAGCGCGCCCGCGTGTGCTATAACCTATTGCCCGTCGATGCTCGGATGATTATGATGATGATGATGATGATGATGATGATTTATTGACATCCCCTTTGAAACGGGGCGGCGACAAGTAGTCACCTAGCCTGCTTGATTTAATCAGGTATACTATACATGTTCTTTATCTAGCATTTTTGTATACCTACTCATTATTATTTTTCTTTTTCAAAAATTTACCTTGTGCCGCTGCCTATGATTTTAAGAGATCAGGTCGTATCCATCTTTTCCCTGCTTTTTTTCCACCAGTCACTCCAATCGTCTCTTGCTGATCTCTACGGCTGATCTGTTTATGTTTCCTTCCACTTTGAAACCAAGCGCTTCTGGGAGTTGCACCGTTACCTACGGTTCTCGCTGGGTGGATCCCGTCGCATTCCATCAGGATGTGCTGAGTGGTTTCTGGATCTTTACTGCAACATGCACATGTCTCATCTAGTTCCGAATATTTGTTCCGATATGTTTTCGTCCTTAGGCAACCGGCTCGAGCCTCAAATAGCAAGGCACTGCCCTTTGTGTTATGTACAGATTTTCCCTTCTAATTTCTTTCTTCTCATTTTTGTAAATCTCCATTGTCCTTTTATGTTTCCATTCTTTGCATCCAATTCACGGTCTCAATTTCTCTCACTTTCTTTCTCATGACTCCTGGTTGTCTATTTGCAGTTTCGATTATCCTGTACTTGGTTGCCAACTTCCTTGACCTCTTCCTCCATTCTGTGTCTACGCTTTTCATGTACAGATACTTGTGCACTTTAGCCGCCCATTTATTTTCATCCATGTTCCTGAGCCTTTCTTCAAAACTAATTTTGCTCTGTGCTTCTCTGACTTCAAAAGAGGCCCAACCCATGTCACCCTGCACTGCCTCATTTGTGGTATTACCGTGGGCTCCCAAAGCCAACCGGCCTACTGATCTTTGGTTAGCTTCCAAACTCGCCAATATATCCGATTTTAAGCATATAATGGCATGTGCGAATGTTAGCGCTGGCACCATTACTCCTTTCCAGATTCCACGCACCACCTCATACTTACTGTGGCCCCACAGTGCTCTGTGTTTCATTATTGCTGCATTCCGCTTCCCCTTTATTTTCAGATTATCTTGGTGGTTGTTTGAGTAATTCTTTCCTTCGTTTATGTGTACGTCGAGGTACTTATATTGCTTCACTATGGGTATTACTTGCTGTTGAATTGACACCACGAAGTTACTCGTGTGTTCATTAAATATCATAATTCCTGATTTCTCTGTGCTAAACTTAAGGCCTAAATTTGTCGCTGCATTCCCACAGATATTAGCAAGTATCTGTAAATCTTTTTTATTGTCCGCTAGTAGCACAATGTCGTCTGCGTACATCAGTCCAGGGACCTTCTGTTGCACCATTTGTCCATTACGCATGTAGGATAAGTCAAAATCCAATTCGCTGTTTTCCAGTCGTCTTTCTATACCATTGACGTAAAACGTGAACAACAATGGTGACAGAGGGCATCCTTGCTTCAATCCTTGGTGAATTCCCACCATTTCATTTCCTTTTCCACCTTCCCATGCCACTTGTACTTGGTTGTCTCTATACATCTCCCTCAGCAGCTCCACGAAATCGTCATCTATGCCTTCGTATTGAAGAATATCCCACAACAATTTCCTGTCTACGTTGTCATAAGCTCCTTTAATATCTAGAAATACTATCCATAAAGGTCTTTTCTGAAATCTCTACGCACTGAGTTAGTACAAACATATTGTCTTCTAAGCGTCTGCCTGGCCTTAACCCATTCTGTAGTTCCCCTAATACATCGTTTTTCTCCACCCACTTCGACAGTTCTAATTTTATGGCTTGCATTGCCATTCTATATATCACCGACGTCACTGTAACTCGGGTGGGGTAACTCGAGCGCCCCCTTAGCGGCGAACTCTGGAACGAGAACCGGCGCAGGCAGCTCCATAGAGAGCCGCCAGCTGAGCAGGTCAGTATTTGAGTAGGTCGTGGTGTAAACGGCTGCGTAAGACGCTGTGGCCTCTCCCCCTTACTAGAGAGTACTGCACGTTTCTAACGCGTTTGTGCTAGCGTCCCCTTAAGCGGGCGATGGTGGAATTATAATGAAGGGCGCTGTTATAAAATAGGAATGACGTCACATATGGCGCGTGTCATTGGTGGAAGTGAATCGTTCGATTTAGTGCGGCGAGACTGGGCGATTTACACGGAAGATTCACGGTTTACCGATGATTCCCTCCGGAGCTTCGCCCACTCATCATCATTCACCCCGTGGATATGCGGTGATTTTTTTTATAGACAGTTTTAGTTTAACGTAAGCTTCATAGCCGGGTTAAGGAAAATAGCGTTACCGTCCGGCAAACAAACTTTGCAGAAAGAGAGTTTTAGTATAGCATGACAGCGTAGTTTACGTGCGGGACGCTATTCCATTACGCTTTGAATTTCGCATACGTGGGGCTCCTAGGTAATTCAATGTGTGCGTGCGTCCGGAAACTTGAGAGAGGCAGCGCAATAGAAGCCAGGAGCGCGTTGTATACCTTTACTTCCCATGTCCGCCGATCTACAGCGAAACAGACAAGCAGTACAAATTGTCAACTATAACCTCCGAAATCTTCCTTTATCAGAGGCCATATGCCGTCGTCGGGCCTATCTTCTGACTTTACCGATAGGTGGCGCTCGCCTCTCGGAGAAAATTTATTTCGTTAGGCTTAGGCGCGTTCGAAACGAGAAGCACTCTCTAAAATTACTAAAGGTTATCCAAAGTACTCTGTCGTCGAAGCGGCCTGAGAAAGCCGTTTGCACAGGGATTTGCTACGAACCGAGTGAATTCTACAAAAACAACGCGAAATTCAATTCGAAGCAGGCGGCCGGGACCGCCGCCATGTTGTACGTAAACTACGTAAAGCTCGCAAGCACGGTAAAGCTAAATATGAGAAATAGCGTGCTTACGCTAAACGGTATGGGTCGTATAGCGTTTTGCGCATGCGCATTTCGATCCCGCTAAGCCCACCATAACGGTTAACACGCTAAACTAAAACTGTCTTATTTCTCTCGGAACGCTAGCCCGTGCCGGAGCGTGCCAGCCGCTCGTGCCTCGTGTAGACGCGAGCGTCTACTTAATTCTCATGCGACGCCGATTCTGCTGCCGCTACAGTATAAAGAAGGATGAATGTGTCACGCATAACACAGATCACTTAACAAGATGGACAGCGCAACAGGAGACGCCACGGGCTGGAGAAGGAAGACACGCTACGACTGGTCAAGACATTATTAGGGGCGAAGCTCCTTATAGAGGCACCCTTTCGTCCCCGTCGTAGTAGGTAGCCACGTCTAGTTTTATGAATTGCTCAATAGATGGCGTTGTGTGTCCGTATATGTATGTATACCCATATATACATATATATGTATACGTATAGTATAACCGGAAGCCGACTTCCGCTTCCGGTTCCACTTCCGGCTCCGCTTCCGTTTCCACTTCCGCTTCCGGTTCCGCTTCCGCTTCCGGAAGCCAGCTTCCGGCTTCCGCAGAACGCTTCCGGCGTTTTATGAAAAAAAAAATTCCGAAAGTTGTGTCCGTAGCGCGGAATCGAACCAGGGACCCCTCGCCTCCGAGCGCGCGGCGCTAACCACTACGCCACGAAGCGCACATAGACACACGCACCACGATGGCAATAAATACCCAACCAACGCCTCCTAAAAAGACTATGCCTGGGAAATCAGCCGCGAACCCGCTGCCCTACCCTCGGATTTTTCTCTCCCCCATTAGTAGGTAGGCGAGCGCCTCTGACGGCCATCCTTGTAAACATGCCGGCGCGCGGTAGCCGGGAGCCGAGCTGGCTTGCCGTGAGCAGACGACACCTTGTCAACCGCGCGTTGTTTAGACGACGACACTCAAGTTGTTTATGTATCGATGTTGTGAGATAACAAATTCGTAAATGAAATAAAGTCCACTTTCTTGAAACTCATTTTTTTTAAGGGAAACAAAGCTTCACACGAATGGCGGTAATTTCGTCTGCTTAGCAGGAGCCGTTGGCTTAGCGCACCAGCTTTGTGCTGGTTTGCGTGATGTTTTTCGCCGTCTGTTATTGCAGAGCCAGTAGTAGCCGCGTTTACATGAATGCGACAACTGGCGCATCGCATCACATCAACTTGCTAGCACATCGCATCCATGTAAACGGGCCTAATGCGCTAGGAAAGCGCGTTACATTAATGCGCCAGGCCGGGGTGGATTGAGACGCGTAAGTCGACTTTCGCAGTGCATGTAAATGCGTTCGCACCGCATTAGGAATTATCGGAAACGCAATTTGCTGTGGATCTGCATGGGCGCTCGCTGAGCTGCGTCGTGGCGTGACGCCGGAAGCGTCTGCAAGCGCTGCTTTGCGTTCGCCGTTGCTCTCCGCGTTCGCCGTTTGCGCTTGCGTTCGCCGTTGCTCTCCGCCGGCGCACAGCGCGCAGGCCGGCTGCTCCCGGGCTACGCCATTGGCTACACCGATGGCGTCACGTGACCAGGCAGTAGGTAGGCGAGCGCTCTCGCACGGCGCCTGGTGACAACACGCGGCAGGGACCTCTCTATGGCATAGGAGGCGTTGACCCAACAGGCATAGTCTTTTTAGGAGGCGTTGACCCAACATTAACGAAAGGCCGCGTTTCTAACGCGTTTGTGCTAGCGCGTTACGGCACGTGTAAGAAGCTGGTGTAAGACGCTGTGGCCTCTCCGCCTTACCTTCAACGCGTTTCGAACGCGCTGCCCAAGGCGGTGAGAAGTCAACTTCAAGTCGAGGAGCGTTTATGAATACGGGGGGTATACTCTCTCAGCAGTCATGTGATGGCGTCGCAAACGCGGTGCACGTTCCGGCATGTGTAAATGGCTGCGTAAGACGCTGTGGCCGCTCCCCCTTACTAGAGAGTACTGCACGTTTCTAACGCGTTTGTGCTAGCGTCCCCTTAAGCGGGAGATCCGATGATTCCCTCCGGAGCTTCGCCCACTCATCATCATTCACCCCGTGGATATGCTGTGATTTTTTCGTCAGCCGGATCACGTACTCCATCCCGCACTGTTCGATGAGATCATCGGGAATAGAGAAAAAAAAGTGTTATTAAGAAAGCCATACAAAAAATTGCACTGCCTTTAGTAACAATCAGCCAGCAAAGACGTGTAGCGATGGGTAAAAATGAAGACAACGGCCAGACTCACTTTTTCCGGCCTAACATTTCCGGCCCCGCATATTTCTCTAGGATTACAGCATGCGTTGGTCACTCAAGTCAGCATGCTTCTAAAGTCCATTATCAACGTTCATTTAATCTCATCATACCAAGCTTTAGACATCGAACATTTATCTATGTGGAGAGGCAAGTTACAAAAACGTTGTCAGCATTTCTAACTTTATCTGAATGAATCATCATCGTGCACTCCAGAGTTCTCTAAGGGACAAGCCTTGGCTGAGTGACAGAATCTTCGGTGCTGTGACCTACGTGCGAGATCTCTGTGGCGGATACCACCTGTGGTTAGCAACCTTTACTAAGGTTTTTAAAGACGATAGTCTTTAATGGGCTACCTAAATGCTGAAACATTGGAGGCCGCTTAAGCTTCGCCTTTAAGAGTATAACGTGATAACGTTATCGGGACTCGTTCGCATCGCATCGTTCGCATACGGCAAGTAGGCTTCATTCACTGCAACACTGAACGTTTCAAAGCCAGCTTACAAAGACCAAGCTTACACCGATCCCCTTACAGTCTTCATATTTAAACAGAAATGTATTGCTGGAGAGATGTTTTTCCAGGGGCAATATAAGTGGTTTTATGTTAAAATGTGAAGGCCGTAGCATCTTTTTTTATTATTTTATTAATTGTTTGCTATTGCCCCGACGCGCTCCGGTCTGGTAGAAATGCTCGAAAAGGGGTTAGTGTTTGAGTTTCCTAGTAGCAGAATTAAGTTTTCTCGTACATTCAAATTACAATCCGACGGTGAATCACACGCCGAATCGTAAAGTCGTACTTTACCACTTTTCTGACAGATTCCACTTTGAGAAATTCAATTTTTGTTCACCAAAACCTTGCACCACGTGGAGGGCCTGCGCGGTCGGGGTGGTTGGGGATGATTTTCTCCGCCACCCGCTGACATCACACGCTGACGCCGGTTGCCGACGCTAGAGTTTCTGCGACACGGGTCCCTTAACGCTATCGCCGTAGAATGACCGGTGAACACATTCACATAAAACTGCATGGCGCTGGAACCACCAACACCGCCTCATAACTTTTTGAAGATCACCTATTTAACCAGCAATCTCGGCTGCTCAAGTGAGCCACAGGCCGACACCTGCTGCAAAAGGCTGCAAAAGCTAGGGTGCTTTTGGGCCCAGTACCATGCACAAGCGGGCCCAGCACCATGCAGCAGTCACTACCGGTTAAAATCAGTGAACTAATGCAGGTAGCCACTATGCCGAATGTGCACCCCTAACACCATGAAGGAATACGGAAGGCTGCAGGGCAAAAGCCCACGCCAGAATGTTCGCTAACCACCTTGTTGTCAGATGCACGGACGCGGCAGAATACTAAGGACACAGGGCGTCAGCTATCAGCGTCATATAGGTAAGGTGATGAATACCGTCGTCACAGCATCGATAAAAACATATAGATGAGTAGAAGCGGTCGCTGCCATCTACAGCGACCAAAACACCCTCATGTTCATGGACTCCCAAGCGGCAGGCCGTGCATACAGAGGTGAATGCGTATCACAGATGGCGCGCCGGCTAGTGACGACATATCGAGACAAACTGCATTGAGTCAAGGTATTATGGACCCTCGGCTACGAGTCCTGCGGTAATCAGCGCGCCCTCGCTGTAGCTGGAGCGAGTATCCTCGTTGCATCGGTAGATGGCACTCCGGGGCGACGGGGTCGGATACCTGCCACCCGCTGACAAAATACGCAGAAAAAACACAAAACTACCTATTAGGAATAATTTCTACCCCCCTCCCCCCAGAAGTATCTAACCAGAGAGGAGGCTGTCGTCTGGCGGCGACTACACACAGGAAACGTACCTACACCTAAGCTTACTGCATCAGTGGTACCTCAAACAGTAAAATAACACAATGCCATCTTTGGGGCGAATGCGCTAACCCGCCATGATTGCTTAGTGGCTATGGTGTTGGGCCGCTAAGCACGAGGTCGCGGGAGTGAATCCCGGCCACGGCGGCCGTATTTCGATGGGGGCGAAATGCGAAAACACCCGTGTACTTAGATTTAGGTGCACGTTAAAGAACCCCAGGTGGTCCAAATTTTCCGGAGTCCCCCACTACGGCGTGCCTCATAATGAGATCGTGGTTTTGGCACGTAAAACCTCACAAATTTTTAAATACGCTAAATTATGCCGCAGTACCTGAGGTTCTCAGTAAAAAATCACCGCCGAAACCCTCCGTGCAGATGGTTAACTAGCGAAGCTGAGAGGTGCGGCCCCGGTGTTTATCACTGGGTTAATCCCGACTGTTCAATAAAGCATTTCTCAATTATTGGTCACGTCTTTGTGTTTGTTATGAGGTTACACACACAGTTCGGCTGTGACAGAGAGAACGATGTCACTAACGGTATGCCCGCAGTCCACCGTTGTTGCTTGCCTTCGATGTTTCCAGCTTGCTCGGCGACGTGGTTAGCAGCATTCGCCCGCCACTGCCGCTCACGATTCTTCGAAATTAAATTGCTTCAAAATTAAATCTGTCCGTTACGTAATACAATGCATTTCGCTCATACCCCCTTAAGAAATTAAATTGCTTCAAAATTAAATCCGTCCCTTACGTAATACAATGCATTTCGCTCATACCCCCTTAAGCAATGGCTCATACCCCCGTAAACGTGGCCTCCACAATGCGACGGCAGAAGAGAAGGGAAATTCTGCGCTGGAATGATTAGCGGCAACGCAACCCGCTGTGCAAGAAGACGACGACGCTCGAGTTGATGATGACAGTTTTCTGTGGACAAGCGCTTTTTCGTTTCGCCTAGCAGTATGAAGCTTCGCTTAAAAATCCTGCTGTTCCGGTTATCTCCAACCCCCGCCAGTCCCAACGGGAGGCCGCGCTGCTCAGATCTAGCCTGGAGGACCAGCGACAGCTGTTGAACCCTGCTCGATCGGCAGCCAAGGCCACAGGAACCCTGAACTAGGGGCCCCTCCTGCTGGTACAAGAGGCACTCGAATCGCTTTAAGTTATGTTTACTACCGCCACCGGCCATCACCACCACCACTCCACTCCACAACAACAACATGAAACTTATTTTCTACCACCTAACTCGCTAAGTTTTATGACATATAATTCGCCACGTTTCTTTTGGAATTTTAGAAATGAAGTGACACTATAATTGCGGCTAGCAATTCAACAATTAATTTATTGTTCTCATATGTTTAGCAGATGCCAGAACCACAGCCGCTACTGAAAAGGCGGATAATCTGCAAACGAAGGAGATACCAGGTAAGTTGCTTATATTGTGTCCGATAATTATGGAGAAATCTGGATGATAGTTGCAGTGCATCTATAACCTGTATTTTTTTTCTTAATAACTGAATAAGCCTGCCTTTTGGGGGTGGCTTCCTCTAAAACTTCTCAAATTCGCAACACATTGAATGGAAGACAAAGTTTTGACTTTCTTGCTGTCATGGTTTGCAAGATCTGTCCACTCCCTTTAGCATCAAGTCATTGCAATTGGTTTTTGCTTCTTGTGACCTATTAAAAATATCAATAATCATAGTTCGAGGCATTTCAACTTCTTTTTTTCAATATTGATTCCATTTCGACGAGGACATAAACAAAGGAAAAGCAAAATACAAAACTGTCCTACTCTTTTGTGAACGTCCTTTTAAGATTTTAATTATTCTAATCAATATGAAGCTCGACCAATTCAACGGGTACGCGTCTCGCGTTCTTCTGAAGTCTCTCTCCTGGGTGTTTTGAGATGGTTACTCACCACAATGCTAAATATCTAAAACAAAATTATGACGCCGTCTACTGCCAATACGTACCATATCTTTCACCAATACGCTGGTAAAGTTCCGAAAAGAATTAAATGCAGGGGGCTAAAAAGCTTTTTAGCGCATAGAAGCGACATCGCTATTTGCACTAAAGCATAGCATTGAAGTGAGTCAAGTTAATTCAGGCAGCTATTCAGGCAGCTATTCAGGCAGCTTCAGGCAGCTTCAGGCAGCTTCAGGCAGCTAACACGACTTAGAGCGCCATCACAAACACGAAAATGCATACCAAAAATCAAAGTGAACTTCTGGGGTTTTGCGTGCCACAACCACAATCTGATCAGGCATGTCGTTGCGGGGAACCCCGAGTTCATTTTGAGCACCTGCATGGGATTCTTCAACGTGCAACCAATGAATTGTACATGGGTTTTTTTGCACTTCGCCCCTATCGAAATGCGGCCGACGCATTTCGATAGGGGCGAAGTGTGGCGGCATTCGATGGCGAAGTGCGGCTTACATTCGATCTTGCCATCTCATGCTTATCAGCGAGTCACCATAGTCGCTAAGCCACCACGGCAGGTATGAAAATGCATACAGTATTCCTGTATACGAACATGTTTGCATTACCACATTGTTAGGTTAGTAGGCTTGCATGCCGCCTAGTTTTAACCGTCCGTGACAGCAACTTTACGCATTTTCGGGTGGGTTCCCGGAATAGTCTGACATTGCCTGCATGAGAAGTCACCATGTTAAAGTGAGAAATTGAAAATATTCACTTATCTACTTTTAAAAAAGCTCGCCTTAGGGCAGATATTTGCGAAATTGAAACCAAATTGTAGTGAAGCCACGTTTCAACAGCAGAATGCACGACTTTTAATATATGTAGCCTTGAAGTGTGATAGAAAGTACTTTGGTGTTTCCGCCAAAGTTTTAACACGCTGTGCATCACTTATCACGGGACGATCTTACCTAGAATGTTAACGCACTTTTCATGTTTTTTGGGAGCAGATATTTCGAAAGTTGATCTATAGGCCTACGATTCCTGCTAAACATGCATTACTTCACAACTGCTCGACTTCAATTTCGAAATTGAAGCATGTGCCATAGAGTGCTATGAATATTAAGAAAAGCTCAAGTGCCAAGTTCTAAATTCTTTAATCAATACTAAATGAAGATATCACAGCACCTATTAAAAGAAACAAAGGGAACAAAATTTACGTGCAATCATACATCGCTCTCAGATAAACGACTAATTTGTGAATAGGAGTTTTGCAATATTTGTAAGACGTGGGAGATCCAACATCGAAGTTCTGCTCCCTTCAGTAGCTAGAACTTATATTTTTCTGTCAAATGCAACAAAATTCATTCAAATCGGTGCTAGTGACCAGATTTCTGCGTTTTATATGTACTTATATGTAGGGAAATCTGAGTTGGTCCCGTGCTTCCTCGAAACAAGCAGAACACACTGGGTGTTTATAACTGTCGATGTAGCCATGCCCAATCAGGTTACTTATCATAACTTGGTCGTGGGCTAGTCGGTTCGTACTTCAAGCAGTACCCCTATAGCGTCCACACGACGAACAGAAAAAAGCAGAAATTCCGTGGTTAGGGTTAGTTGATTGCATATTTTCAAGTAAGCACACTACGGGACAACGAATGACTAAAATACAATCACGATGCTCGTATAAATCGCGATGAACCTAAATTCTGGGGTATTACGCGCCAAAACCAGTATCTGATTGTGAGGCATGACGTAGTGGTAGGTTCTGGGTCAATTTTTGACTCCCCGGGGGTGTCTTAACGTGCACTCAATGCACGGTACGTGAGCGTTTTTGCATTCAGCCGCCTTCAGAGTGCGGTCGCCGGTGCGGGTATCAAACCCGTAACCTCAAACTCAACAGCGCAAGGCTATTGTCACTCGGTTACCGCCGTTGGTACAAAATTCACGCTATGCTTTGTATGCCCTTTGCGTGTCCTTTGTATGTCCTTTGTGTCGTCTCAGTCATTTGTGTATGTCCTGGTGCGCATCTTTTCCATCGATACTCATCGTGGCTCAGAAGCGCATCTCACTTCAACAAGCAAGGTGTTGCGTTCGTCCGGTCACCTTTATTGTGTACATCTCGTAAATGCTACGGTTATTGCTACGAGGTGTTTGTGTTGACTAAATCGTGAAGGTATACCTTGTGTTCCAGTGCGACGGCCTTTATCGCTGTTAGCCTGTTAGAGGCGCTGACGTAGTGGAGCGTACAAGAATCATTCACCTGCCATCTCTTGGCATTTGGCTTAAGTATCGACTAAAATTTAGCTTAGTTACTATGCAGTTGTTCATAACCTAATATAGGCGTAACTTACCTGAAAAAGCGAACAGCCAGTATCGAGTATAGGTAAGTTGGGAGCGCCTTGCATGTCTTTTTTTTTTTTTGATCCGAAGCATTTCTTGGCGAACATTCGCTACTTTGAAATTATCTATCTATCTATCTAGCCGCCTACGACTTTGTGCTCTCGTGGTCGTTTCGTTAACTTGCTATGTACAAAAACTGGCATTACTATAACAGGAGTATATGACGAATATAAATGGTTTGTCATAACATGAATGTCATGACATGCGTGTCATGTAGGTCGTGAAACAGCCGCCTACGTCTTGTAGCTCTCAGGGTTGTTTCGTTGACTTCGTAGGTACCAAATTGGTATAGTATAACAAGGAGTGTATGACGAACATAAATGGTATGTCACGACATGACATGCGTGTCATGTAGGTCATGGAACAGCCGCCTACGTCTTGGTGCTCTCGTTGTCGTTTCGTTAACTTGGTAGGTACCAAAATTGGTATAGTATAACAGGAGTGTATGACGAACATATAATGATAGGTCATGACATAAATGTCATCACACGCGTGTCATCTAGGTCATGACAATGACCCAGCGAAGAATATTAACACTCAAAAACCACTGAAATTGTTTCGGACATGGGTACTAAGTGAAGGAAACACTAAAGGATCCTGGTAGAAGTCATAGTCATGAGCATGACTCAGCACAAATGACAATGACTCTGCAAAAATAGTTCACACTCAAAAGCCATTGAAATGGGTTCTGACGTGTGTACTAAATGAAGGAAACACTCAAGCATGAGGGTTGATGTCATAGTCATGAGCATGACTCATCTTCTTTTTCTTCTTTCTGGGGTTTTACGTGCCAAAACCAGTTCTGATTATCAGACACGCATGACTCAGCAAAAATGACTATAAATCAGCGAAAAATGTATTGCACTCAAAAACCACTGAAATAGGTTCGGACAGTTGTACTAAGTGAGGGAAACACTACAGTATACTGGTCAAATTTAGTCATGAGCATGACTCAGCAAAAATGACAATAACTCAGCGAAAAAAAATTGCACTCAAAAACCACTGGAATGAGTTCGGACGTCGGTGCTAAGTGAAGGAAACACTGAAGGATGCTGGTAGAAGTCAGTCATGAGCTTAACTAAGGCTTTCGTCCTAAGGTCTCTTAGGTGTAGCTAAAGGGACTCCTGAGGACTCATGACATGAATGTAATGACATGCGTGTCATGTAGGCCATGAAAGCCGCCTACGTCTTGGTGCTGCTCAAGGTCGTTTCGTTAACATGGCAGGCTCCCCGCACACTGGTTCGCATAACATCCATTCCCACAGGACGTGGGATCTGCCTGGTTTTCTTTTTTCCTGTCTAATAACTACCCTGAATTCATGTACAATGATTGCGGGTTATCCACTCCTTTGCATCACTAGTTTTCCATTAGCACTTTACTTGTCTCCACAGCCCCAGTTTCAGTTTATGTTTTCCCTAATGTCCCCAAAACCTAACGCCTCGGTTGTTCAGCCGCAGTGTCGCCGACTGCTCTTCCTCCGTCGCATGGCTACGTGGGTGCGGAATGCAGCGTGTCCTCACCGTGCTTGGCCAAGGCCCACTGCGAGGATGGCATTTGTCGGTGCGAAGAACCCACATTTCTCGTCGCGTCTGGCGTGTGCGTCTCGGTCACCACCCGCCAGGTCACGGGAAAGAGCAAGCGTCCGAGACGCAAGCGGACACGCTCGTCCAGAAGAGTTGTCCGCCATCGGTGAGCAGAGTCAGCCTCAAGAAAAATGCTTTCGGAATACCCACACCCGTGTCCTGGTGCGTGGCCGGCAATGCTTGGCAGCATACTGTTCAACGATACTCTCGTACTCTCTTTTTTAGGATTTTGGAAATGATATGGTCGTTTCTGTAGTATGCTCAAAGTACGCTACACAAATTACCCCATTCCTAACACCGCATTTAATATCCCATGTTGGAACACTTTGAAAGCAAGTTACGGTAACCTATTTTTTGCCGCAATGTATGGTAACGCGTGTGTATGTATGGTAACGCGTGTGTAACGCGCAATGTATGGTAACGAGTGGAAATAAATATTGCCAGAATCTTGGACGTAACACATGTAAACGATTCTTATAGTCCAATCGAATTTCGTAACTCTTCCTCAGCCAATCAATGCTTGTTTATTTACGCAAAGAGCTTGATCGTTGAGCAAATATAAGCGTCGTTGTCGTATATATAACTTCCCGTATTCCAACAGGTGATGGCCCCATGGTCTGTTGTTCAAAGCATATTGTACGTATTTCGTCAATTGCATAAATAAAGCTCGTTCGATTGATTGATTCATTGATTGACTGAATAAATGAATGATTGATGGAAGCCGTTGTGGTTCACAGACAGAAATGATATGAAGCCAGGCGGCTTTTTCGCAGTATTTTGGCTTCATTGCCCGAGGGACTACAGTTGTCACTGGGTCCTACTGGCGGAAATTTCATGCTAGCAAGAGGAATACGTGCAGTGATCTAGCCCGTTAGGGCCTGTGGCGTCCTCTATCGAGCACTCGTGTCCCAAGGTGTAGGCAGGGGCCTCAGTAAGCGGACTAGAGAGGGCTCCACTCACACGGACTCCGACTTCGAAAGTGTTCGCTAATGTTGTACGTAATGGGTCACAATTGAACAAACCCAAAGGGTACTTTTTAATACTTCTTCAGTGTAGAATGTCGTACATGTGAGCTCTTTATGGCGAAGTTAAGTGCAAGCACCTGAAAATGTTACGAGAGAGGGCACACAGCGTTGACTACAATATGGCGATTTAATATTGATGATGATGATGTGGTGTTTTGGGACGCAAGCGCCAGAAATTGGTAAAAAAGGCGCCAAGCGAAGTTGCATTATTCTACATTGTATTTGTGTATTTGATTGTACTTTATAAGAAGAAATAAAAAACCAGCCAGGGAACTATAGGAAAAGAAATATGAGCGCCCATGCATCGGCTTTCAATCTTCCAGATGTGAAAACTTTTTCGAATGAATGAATGAATGAATGAATGAATGAATGAATGAATGAATGAATGAATGAATGAACCTTTATTTGAACCAGCGACTTGTCAGTCGAGGTGGGAGGGTACCTTATCCCTGGAGCCCTCTGGCTTGGATCACCCTCCGGGCCCGAGCGACGAGTTCGCGCTGGTCTTCCAGGTCCGGCTTGCAGATCGCAGGTTCCCACGTTTCAGCGAGGAGGTTTGGGTCTGCGTCTTCTGCTGCTGGTTCTGTCACTGTGATGCTCGCTGGGATATTCCTGCATTGCAGTAGGAGGTGCGCCAGGGTGTCTGGTAGGTTGTAGTGTGGACAGGTGTAGCTATATAGCGTCGGGTGGAAATGATGCAGTAAGCTTCCATGAGTGAAGGTATTGCTCTGGAGAGAGAGAGAGAGATTCAACTTTAATGGTGCCAGCAATTCACGAGAGCGGACGCAGCCTGCCTCCGCCTAGCAGATGGCCGAGATCCCCTGGGTCTCAGCAGCTGCCTCGGCTACCTGGACGGCCCAGACCTGGTCTTGCTGGTCTGAGCTGAGCAGAAGGGTCTCCTACTGCTGCCGGTTTTGAATTTTGCGGCCCTCGAAAGGAGCCGCCTTCGAGCATGCCCATAGAATATGTGGCAGATCAGCCCTACCTTTACGTAATTTGCATTGATCGTTGTATTGCCCTGGATAGAATCTGCTGCAGGCCACCGGGTTTGGATACAGGTTTGTTTGCAGGCGGCGCCAGGCCACCGCCTGTTTCCTGGTTAGCGCGGGATGAGCTGGTGGGTACCGGGCCCTTCCCAGCTGATAGTAATCGGTTATTTCTTTGTAGCTGGTCATGTGGTCTCCTCTCGTTCCCGGCTGGGCGGGCTCACTTGCTCGGCGAGTAAGTCCTCGTGCTACGTTGTGAGCCGCCTCGTTGACACGGAGAGAGGAGTGCGCGGGTGCCCAAATAATTTCGATCGTCCCGCGATGACGGTCGCTGTTACTATTTAGAATTTTGAGCGCCTCTGGCGAGATGCGTCCTTTCGCGAAATTGTGAACTGCCATTTTGAGTGGCTTATGATAACTCTCGCTCTCGTGGAGGCCGCCGCTAATGCTATGGCGGCTTCCTCCGCAACTTCCGCGTTGTCCGTTCTCACGGTGCCGCTCGCGAAGGGTTCTCCGTCTGCTCTGGAGTCGCCTGTAGTCGGTGCCTTCGTTTCTCGTTAGTTTTGGATGTGGTGGAGGGTATACCCGGCGTTCAAGCCCATAGTGCTGAAGTAGTGCTTGGTAAGTTAGCGGTATTGTTCCTGTTCCTCCACTGATTTGAGTGGGTGGGACATGTCCAGAATCTTGTGCAGGGAGGCCCGGTTGACGCTTCCGTAGGCCGCGATGTGTGTCGCTTGATCCCCTCGAGTCCCTGGTGTCCCAGAACCCACATGATGCAGGTGTAGGGGGGAGGAGTGTCGCCACGTTTCAGTATGTTGATCGCTTTGATGGAGATCCTGCCCTTCATGTAGTTGCGCGCCGCTGTTTGCGAGTCGGTGAAGACCACTATGGCATCCTCGCTTGTATGGGTGGTGAGTGCTATAGCGGCCTCCTCATCAGCTGTCTCCGCGCGTTTGGCGAGAATTGTCGCCAACGTCTCTGTCGTCCCCCTGTAGTCTGTGACGCTGATGGCGAAGGCGTTTCGGCCCAGATACTTGGCTGCGTCCGCGTAGCGCGCCTGCGGGTCGTTACGACGCTTGTGTCTGATGGCGTTTACCCTGTCGAGCCGTCTGCCTCGGACCCTGTCGAGCCGTCTGCCTCGGTGGTGTTCTGGATGCATGTTCCGAGGGATCTGATGAACTTGTAGACATTCTCGGAGCTTCGACGTGATATATTCCTTACGTTCGCCATCGAGTTCTAGGTTGGTTGCGTATCCTTTGCGTCGGAGGGCTGCTCGACCTGGGGTTGTGAGCTTGAGTCTCTCGGTCTGGTTGATGAGGTGTGCTTCAGCGAGTTCTTCCCAGGAGTTGTGAACTCCCATACGAAGTAAGCGGTCAGTAGAGGTGGTTGTCGGCAGTCCCAGGGCGAGCTTCGTGGCCTCTCGTATTAGGAGGTTTAGCTTTTGTTTCTCGGCTGTCTTCAGGTTGAGGTAAGGAGTTCCGTATGTAATGCGGCTGTAAAGCAGGGCTTGTACCATTCTCAAGGCGTCATGCTCTTTGAGACCATTGCGGCGATTGGCCACCCTTCGTATCAGATGAGTAAGCTGTACCATGGTGTTCTGTAGCCTGGGAAGTGTGGCGGAGCCGGACCCGTCCTTGTGTATATGGACCCAAGGATTCGAAGTGAGTCGACCTTCGCTATCGGGACTCCCTGATGAAGGACTTGTGGGTCCGGTGCGTCATGGCTTGAGGACCGGCCCCGGGTGTGTGCCCCGAGTACTAACAGCTTGGATAAAAAGTAATGGCTTACGCATATGCCCCCAATGTGGCTAATTTCAAACTCTTCTCCAATCTCGCATGATTTATGTTCTTGTTAACTAGCCAAAGTACGTGAGAGGTTAAGAAACTAACAGCCTTCCGAACGTGGCACAATACACGGCCATAATCATGTCGCTTCTAGTTTTTTGCAAGGTGACATGTCGACGAAGGCAATCGTTTATGTATTGTCCTCTTTGGTTAATGCATGACCGACTGCAGAATAAAAGCACTTCATGCATGTGCCCCACAGATTTTGAATTCTGAGAAGCGTCGCTGCTGCTTTTCTTAGCAGGCGTTGCTTTTTGGCCGCCCCTCTATTGAGACGGCGATGAAGAGTTACTTAAACGCAGGAATTCTGGCATATACATGGCTAGGAGAAGCGATCTTCTCGAATTACTAGAAGCACCCGGCGAGTCATATGCGAAGCATTTCTTGGCGAACATTTGCTACTTTAACAATATCTATCTAGCCGCCTACGACTTTGTGCTCTCATGGTCGTTTCATTAACTTGGTATGTACCAAAATAGGCATACTATGACAGGAGTGCCTGACGAACATAATTGGCATGTCATGACATCAATGTCATGGCGTGCATATCATGTATGTCATGAAACAGCCGCCTAGGTTTTGGTGCTCTCTAGGTCGTTTCGTCAGATTGGTAGGTACCAAAATTGGTATAGTATAACAAGAGTGTATGACAAACATAAATGGTATGTCATGACATGAATGTCACGACATGCGTGTCATGTAGGTCATGAAACAGCCGCCTACGTCTTGGTGCTTTCATGGTCGTTATATTAACTTGGTAGGTACCAAAATTGGTATAGTATAACAGTAGTGTATGACGAACATAATGAAAGGTCATGACATAAATGTCATGACATGCGTGTTATCTAGGTCATGACAATGACCCAGCGAAAAACATTAACACTAAAAAACCACTGAAATGGGTTCAGACGTGGGTACTAAGTGAAGGAAACACTAAAGAATCCTGGTAGAAGTCAGTCATGAGCATGACTCAGCACAAATGACCATGACTCAGTGAAAAAAGTTCACACTAAAAGCCCCTGAAATGGGTTCTGACTTGTGTACTAAGTGAAGAAAACACTAAAGCATGATCGTAGATGTCATAGTCATGAGCATGACTCAGCAAAAATGGCTATAAATCAGCGAAAAAAGTATTGCACTCAGAAACCACTGAAATAGGTTCGGACATTGGTACTAAGTGAAGGAAACACTACAGTATACTGATCGAATTTATAGTCATGAGCATGACTCAGCAAAAATGACAATGACTCAGCGAAAAAAAAGATCAACGCTCAAAAACCACTGGAATGAGTTCGGACGTCGGTACTAAGTGAAGGAAGCACTAAAGGATGCTGGTAGAAGTCATAGTCATGAGCATAACTAAGGCTTTCGTCCTAAGCTCTGTTAGGTATAGCTAAAGGGACTCCTGCGGACTCATGATATGAATGTCATGACATGCGTGTCATGTAGGTCATGAAAGAGCCGCCTAGGTCTTGGTGCACTCATGGTCGTTTCGTTAACATGGTAGGCCCCCCGCACACTGGTTTGCATAACATAGATTCCCACAGGGCGTGGGATCTGCCGGCTTTTACTTTCGGTGTCTTTCGCAGAGAAACTAACGAGCTTTTGTGGATTTGTTTTTTGAAACATGTGAGAGATGATGCGAAATTTAATGTGACTGTGCACTGTCACGGGGTAATCTGTGAATCTTCAATAATTCTCCGAGAATGGTGATAGTCATAAAAAACTATCTGTTTTGCAGAGCAACTCAGCTACTATTAGTTCGTGTTTGCAGGATCGTTTTTTGAGACATGTGGGGTATCCTTCGAAAGAAAGGTTTCGGTCACACTGTACTTTTCACAGGAGTACTGAAAGTTTTGTACTGAAAGCGCTAGGATTCAGTACAGGAGTACTGAATCCTAGCGCACTTGGGATGCAATTACAAATTGATTTGCAGTGTTGAGTTGATATTCCCGGCACGTTGTTCCGGGAAAACGGCTATCTACCTTTTTCAGCTTGTAATGTGGATGATAAGTGTAATTTATTAATTGAATTTGTTTTGCAGAGTAACTCGAAACACTATACGTCCACGCTCGGAGATTATTTTTCGCGGAATGTAGCTCTTCATCTTCGAAGGAATTAATGTACATCCTCAGAGTGTGACAGCAATGACTAAATTATCTAACTTTAAGATGTAGGGCTTGCGGTATATGAGGGCCCCGATGCCAATTCTATTCGAAGAGCACAGATACAGCCCAAAATAACTGTTAAAACTGTCCATCCGGGATCCCGTACATTAAGTACATTGTCTCGCCTCAATATACAATTATACAAGAAACGACTGCAGAAACGAGACCCGCAGGGCACTGACTTCCAACTTAGGACACGCATGCGTATAGACACGTGTTGTACACGATGAGAAACTGAAAATAGTGCATTTTCAATCTTTGCGTATCAATAGCAACTTCTTTGTCTTGTGAAAAAACAGTGGGGACACGGAAAGTATTTGCTCTTCTCCGCTAGCGTTAGGAACGTTGTATTGTTCCTGGCGCACTTCGAATGCAATTGCAAGGATAAACAAAGATATACCAAGCAACGATATGCGCTAGCCGTGTGTGCATTGGCGTTGAATTGTCCTCAAGTAACTGTTATGGCTCGCGACGGCCTGGTCTTTTATTAGCACATCGACATCTTGGTTGGCTTGTTTCACTGTTGCGCCTTGTAAACCGCGCCTCGTTGCTGCCTAAAATACTAAAACTTGATGTTGTATTGAAGTTCGGCCTTTTATTTTTGTTTTCCCCGATAAAATACGAACTGCGTAAGTAGCACTATAATAATGAATAAATGAGAAAGCGAGAAAATGTATAACTTCGAGTGCTTTTTATTTTACTTTCAGGTACACCACTACAGATGCCAAGAAACAAGGCCTTCGTGCAAGCATCCACCAGCCAATGGCATGAATCGTGTGAACAGAACTTAATACCGGACGTATTTTTTTAACTCCAAAAGACATTTAACCGTTGGAGGATGCCACCAAGATTTCCCTGCAATCACGGCCTTTCATGTCGCGCTGCTGAGCACACCGTTCGCGACTCCTAATGAAAGTTGAATACAATTATTCCGCTCATATGTGTTCAAGCGTTTCAGCAGGAAGGGTAAAGGAGGCAAATGTTTACTCGCCCGTCACCGCAATTTCTGGGATAAGGTCCATGGAGGGTCCAGAGTAGCTTCTTCTTGGACAAGTTAGTGCTTAGGTTTACTGTATGTTCTTGTTTTGAAGCGTGGTTTAGAACGTGAAGAACGAACAAAGGAGAGACATTGAAGCCCGAACTGTCTCAATGTAACTTCGTCGTCTCTGGCGTTTCAGAATCTCTCCTCTGGTCTTTTTTGACGTTCTAAACCATGCATCAAAACAAAAATGCACAGCAAGTCATCGACAGTACCGCGCCCTCTTGAGCACGTGGTACTCCGAAGATCATGACGGTTCGGAACAAATCTCACTATAAGATGCCGACATTTGTGGCACAATGTAACCTCTGAGGGGGTGTCGTTGCGTTCTACGACAAGTCCAGTCACGAACGCCGTGTAATCAAAATTTCTGGCAAAAGCTGCGTTTGGAAATTGCGTACTTTTTGTCCCTGCCTTCTCTTAGCAATTATGTACCATAGTCTTCCTTATTTGCTGTATCACCGTATCGCTCTTGGAAGCCCGAGTTGTATTAGTGCACAGTCGCCAAATCTTTTCTCCTATTGGCAATGGCTTGAATTCTGGGGTATTACGTGCCAAAACAGCGATTTGTTTACGAGGCTTGCAGTAGTGGGTGACTCTGTAATAATTTTTACTAATCTTATTAATTAGCTTTAACCTGCCCCCAATGCACGGAACACGAGCGTTCTTGCATTTCGCGCTCACCGAAATGCGGCCGCCGCAGTGGGGATTTGAATGTCTGACCTTGAGCTTAGCTGCGCAATATTACAGGCGCTAAGCCACCGCGGTGAGTTGGCAATGGCTGGAACCAGCAAGGTGTGCACAGTGTGCTACGCTTCTTGGATGGTAGGCATTGAAATATTTTGCCAAGGATGCAAATGTTATCACAGACGTCTGCTACGTTGAACATTTAATCCCGCACGAACAGCAATCCAGCAGCTGCATATGCAATATTATTCATGTTAAGCCAATGCATTCGTGCGTAAGGGAATCGTGTGTGGCCCACGTGGTACATAGTTTACTTGTTTGTTTTGAAATTAGAAATCTTATAAAATAATATGCAGGCTCAGAACTGGAAGAAATTTTTATTCCTCTGTACGTATTTCATTTGCACACTTTAGTTTTACACCACTGAAATCCTGCTCTTTGTAAATAAATGCTTGTGTGGTGATAGTTCACGTACCTTGTCGTAATATCCAAGTTCTTTTTCGCTCTCGAGCATATTGGTGTTACTTCTCCACTTGGGCGTCCGAGACACACCGTCAAGGACCGTCTACGGAAGTAGTACTGCCGCTAAGGTTAGCGGCGATAAGTTTGCAGGAGGCTTCGGAGGGATGGAAGCAGACATAGCTGAAGCTTCAGGACACTTCGAACATACAACGTTTTACAATATATAGCCATAAGATTTCATGTGGAACTGGAGCACATAGACCAACCCTATATCGGCTGCGCCGATGGTGCATAGTAGCTCAAGTTTAGTCCAGAACTGCTTGGTCACGGCAACAGGGCACTGAGGCGTAGCTCAAACATTTACAGCCCAATCGTCACCGAGTCGCTTTGAGGACACTCCGCCAGGACAGCAATCACCATCAATCTTCTACGAGGATCGTCGTGTGAGTGGTCCACCGGCAATTTAAGCACTGAGCCTCATCTATGCTGTCTTTGTTAAACCACAGATTAAGGTGCTTGCTCCTCGCCCTAAGAACAGCATACAAAAAAAAAAAACATTGCAACAAGGCAGAGGCACGCCGGTGAATCCAGTGGCCGTGGCAGTGGTTTACAAACACCGAGCAATCGTGCACAGAGCCCAAGTCAACGGGCAAAATTAGAAACTAATAAGCATTAAGCACATGCAAACTAAGGCAGCAGGGTGATTGACATACTGTGTCACCCATTCCCATGCTCATAACTGCGTATGATCTTTGGAAAACAGATAGCGTAGTAATTGCGGGCCATTCCTCAACGAAACCTGCCAACGCGGCACTTTAGGCTCACCTACATTTGTCGAGTAAACACTCGCTCAGAAATGTATTTCCACGACGGTCAATCAGCCACGGTCTCAGAAAGAGTTTCCCACTGTTTGGTCACAATGGGGACGGTACACGCAGTGAATAATGACCACGGCGTTCACGCGTTCTGTGCGGCTGAGACACCTGGCACGGGCGCGTAGGGAGCCAGTGGCCGACACGGATCTCGTTGCTTTATCCGTCAAAACAGCCGCACAAAAGATGGTTAGGGACGAAGCGCCGATTCTCACCCTTCTTCAGGTCAGCTTTGGGCATTAATCGGAGCCGTCACGCGTCGTCATACGCCCCCCGCGTTTGCCCAGTGTCAGCCGGTTCACGTGTACATCTAGTTACCTGTAACTGCGTTTGTTCCGCTCGACCCCACCTAAAAGCGCGCCGCCTAAAGAGCTTCGGAACCACGTACCATTGACGACCAGGGTCGTTAACGCATCACGAATTGCGGGCTCTAATCACTATATACTGCTCCTGTCGGGTATAATCGGCCAGCGTCATGAGCCGCACACCTGGTTCATCTCGGCGCCATCACCGCCACAGGCACCCGCCGCTAACAACCAATTGTGTTTCACTCGTCAAGCAAGGGTCATCGGTAAAATACTATCAGCCGTCTCATCACCCTTTTTTTAGGGCCGTTCCATTTGACGGGACCAAATCGATGGGAAGCACTGATCTCCAGCTTGTCAAGGTATATTAAATAAATAAATCACGCTTTTCCAGCAGCAGGCTTACACATATGTTTCAACGTCTTCACTATATCTCTTTGTTGAGGCCGCGGAGGCGTTTCGATAAAGATGTATTCCAGTCTTATATCTATATTAACGGCTTTCTTGCAAGAACTGGTATGGCAGAAGAATCTAACGAAGCTTTGATCCCAGTTTCCACTTAAGAAGCTTCCAAGCAAACTGCTGACATGGATTGCAGCAAGCGCTAAATCCTTGAAAAAGTTGCCCTAAAGCCTCACATCTCGTGGTTTTTCCTTTAATGCAAAACATTTTTTTCCTTGATACCAGGCACATGGTGGTCGGAATGTATAGAAAGGTTCTCTCCCACCACGTTTTGGGAACCCTTCGAGAAAAAGGACCGTCTGACTTTTGCACTTGCAAAACGTTTAGGTCCTAGGCTTATATGGTTCTACTTAGTCTTAGGCTTATATGGTTCTACTTTTGAAGACATAAATTATGAAATATCTATAGACTATGTATAGACTATTCTTATAGACCAGTCTATAGTCTGCCTGTGGACTTATTGCTTTACCCTTTTTGTAGGTTGTGGTCGACAAAAAAAGGTACCTGTAGATCAGACTACAACTAATCTATAGATTTTAGCCTTACAATTTTTGTCGTATATTGTCGATACAGGGTATCCCAACTAAATTTAGCGAAGCTGTTCAACGAAAAATAATATTATGAAAGGGTGGTGCAATAAGATCCGATTTTAATAGCTATGGCTTGCATTTTGCTTTTCAGAGGTCTGACCTGTAGGTCTTTTTATGATACTAGTATATCTAGCACCGTGTTGTTTTTTAACCTTTTATTTTCATTGACCAGCTTGGTTAAAATTGCTGGGACACCTTATATACTATATAATAGACCACATTTTGCAACTATGTTTGGGTGGGCAATGCTATTCTGCTTATATATAAACACTTGCTGCTGGGGTTTGTTAATGAGCAGTTTATTGCAAATGTCTATAAACAATTATTGCATCCAGTATGCATCCGGAAACATACATAGGGAACTGCACACAGAAAAGCATGCATGCAGATGGAAGGAGCCGAAAAATCTAAGATGCATGTAGCCGTGAATCTATATGTAAGGCTGCATGAGTATTTGTGCACATGCACATTTAAGAAATCTTAGGTACATGCAATGCATCCGCTTGAGTGAAATCTGCAATCTACAAATTTTTGTTTACAAATGGCGGCAAAAAATGAATGTATAACATGCATGTGCACCTGCTGCAACCCATCTCCACTTATACATTATTGTGAACAAATTAATTAAACCAAAACCAAAACAAGCTGATATTTCGACGCGCACACCTAACAGCCAGAACAGACCACTGGTCTTGCTATAAATAAATTAACCGAGAATTCTGTACTGCGCTTTCAAAAGCAAAGAAGTAATTCTTTGATCAAACTCTTCCTTTGCTACTCCTTTCTAACCCCCGTAAAGTTTGAAGCATCATTAATGGTTCTAAAAGGACACACAATCAAATAATACAATCTCATGTTCCAGTACTTCAACGCGAATGCTGCAACGTTCTGAACAATGTGTGTGTTGCTCATTTCAATAAGAGCACCCCCACAGTGTTTCCACAAACACCAAAAAACAACTTCTTACCAACGGATCCCATCTATTGATTTAGTTGGTGTCGAAAGACTTACTGTCAATTTAAAAGTGTCTTCATCGGCTGGCCCGGATTGTATCTTATCAAAAATGATGAAGTGTACACAAGTGTATTCTTCATTGATATTGTCAAAGTTTTTTGAACAGTCATCATGATGATGATGATTTAATGGCATCCCCTTTGAAACGAGGCGGCGACAAAGAGGCACCATTTAATCAGATATACTATACATGTTCTTCATCTAGCATTTTGTATACCTCTCATTATACTTTTTTTTAATTTACCTTGTACCGCTACCTATGATTTTAAGAGATCAGGTCGTATCCATATTTTCTTTTTTTCCGCCAGTACTCTAATCATCTCTTGCTTATCTCTACGGCTGATCTGTTGATGTTTCCTTCCACTTTAAACCCAAGCGCTTCTGGGAGTTGCACCTTACCAACGGTTCTCGCTGGGTGGATCCCGTCGCATTCCATTAGGATGCGCTGAGTGGTCTATGGATCATTACCGCAGCATACACATGCCTCATTTAGTTCCGAATATTTGCTCTGGTATGTTTTGGTCCTTAGGCAACCGGCTCGAGCCTCAAAAGCAAGGCACTGCCCTTTGTGTTATCGTACATATTTTCCCTTCCAATTTCTTTCTTCTCATTCTTTTAAATCTCCATTGTCCTTTTTGTTTCCATTCGTTGCATCCAATTCACAGTCTCTATTTCTCTCTCTTTCTGATGACTTCTTGTTGTCTATTTACAGTTTCGATTATCCTGTACTTGGTTACCAACTTTCTTGACCTCTTCCTCCATTCTGTGTCCACGCTTTTCATGTAGAGATACTTGTGCACTTCAGCCGCCCATTTATTTTCATCCAAGTTATTGAGCCTTTCTCCAAAACATATTTTGCTCTGTGCTTCTCTGACTTCGAAAAAGGCCCAACCCATGACACCCTGCTCTGCCTCAATTGTGGTATTACCATGAGCTCCCAAAGCCAACCGGCCTACTGATCTTTGGTTAACTTCCAAACGCGAGAAGATATCCGATTTTAAGCATAGAATGGCATCTGCGAATGTTAGCACTGGCACCATTACTCCTTTCCAGATTCCACGCACCACCGCATACTTATTGTGGCCCCACAGTGCTTTGTGTTTCATTATTGCTGCATTCCGCTTCCCCTTTATTTTCAGATCATCTTGGTGGTTGCTTGAGTAATTCTTTCCTTCGTTTATGTGCACGCCGAGTTATTTAAATTGTTTCACTATGGGTATTACTTGCTGTTGAATTGACACCACGAAGTTACTCGTTTCTTCATTAAAGATCATAGTTCCTAATTTCTCTGCGCTAAACTTAAGGCCTAGATTTGTCGTTGCATTCCCACAGATATTCGCAAGTATCTGTAAATCATTTTTATTGTCCGCTATTAGCACAATGTCGTCTGCGTACATAAGTCCAGGGACCTTCTGTTGCATCATTTGTCCATTACGCATGTAGGATAAATCAAAACCTAATTCGCTGTTTTCCAGTCGTCTTTCTATGCCCTTGACGTAAAGCGTGAACAACAATGGTGACTGAGGGTAGCCTTGCTTCAATCCTTGGTGAATTCCCACCATTTCATTACCTTTTCGACCTTCCCATACCATTTCTACTTGGTTGTCTCTATACACCTCCCTCAGCAGCTCCACGAAATTGTCATCTATGCATTTGTGCTGAAGAATATCCCATAACAATTCCCTGTCTACGTTGTCATAAGCTCCTTTATTATCTAGAAATGCTATCGATAAAGGTCTTTTCTGAGCTACTGAAATCTCTATGCACTGAGTTAGTACAATCATATTATCTTCTAAGCGTCTGCCTGGCCTGAACCCATTCTGTAGTTCCCCCAATACATCGTTTTTCTCCACCCACTTTGACAGTTCTAATTTACGGCTTGCATTGCCACTCTATGTATCACCGATGTTACGGTAACTGGCCTGTACGAGCTCGTCTTATCCTTGTCTCCTTTGCCTTTGTAGCTGAGATTCATCATGCTTTCACGCCATCCAACGGGAATTTTTTTTTGTTTTAATCACTTGCTCTATGGCATTAGTCAGCTGTGCCTTGCTTTTTGGACCGAGGTTTTTCATTAGCTGCGAAGGAGACGATGCACTACGGTACATCACAGACGTTATTAGGGATAACTTCGGCACGAGAAAAAGCGTAGTTCAGACAACAGGTCCAGCAACAGCACAGAGGCCTGAGAGATCAAAATTTAGCATAGAAAGCTTTTATAGTAAAAAGGCAGCAGAAAATGTCACTAACGACACGGCAGCAGGACCCGAGGAAATTCCAATACATGTATTGGAATTTCCAATACATGTATTGCCTCTGTGCTGTTGCTGGACCTGTTGTCTGAACTAGGCTTTTTCTCGTGCCGAAGTTATCCCTAATAACGTCTGTGATGTACCGTAGCGCATCGTCTCCTTTGTAGATGTTACTGTCTTCATCCCTTATAGCCGTTTGCGAGTTTTTAGTTGGAGCTCCGAGTGCTTTTATATGGTTGCAGAATCTATTTGGGGCACCTTTGGTATTTTTGTGAATGTTACGCACCCAACGTTCACTTGCGCATTTAATTTTCTCTTGCACGAGCTCACTCGCCACCCTTTTCTTTTTCCGGTTTGTATTGCATCTTAGGAGCACCTCTTCTTGCTGAGCATTGTCGACAAATTTTGCCGGCGTGCTCCAATGAACCAATGATTATGGAATTAAAGAAATGCATCCGGTATTTAATTTCGTCCACAGGATTCATGGTATTGGCTGGTGGGTGCTTGCGCGAACGCCTTGTTTCTTGGTATTGTGGCGGCCATCCCTATTCGTGTGCCTGAAAGTAAAATAAAAAAGCATTCCAAGTTATAGATTTACTCACTTTCTCATTCATTCATTGTTATAGTGGTACTCACACAGTTCGTATTTTATCGCACGACAAAAAAGAAATAAGGGGCCAAGCCGCAATGCAACAACGAGATTTAATATTTTGGGCAGCTAGGAGCCGCGGTTTACAAGCAGCTACAGTGAAACAAGCCAACCGAGATGACGATGTGCTAATAAAACACCAGGCCGTCACGAGCCATAACAATTACTCAAGAAGTAATACAACGCCAATGCGTACATGGCTAGCGCATATCATTTCTCGTACAATATTCGTTTATTCTTGTAATTGTATTGGAAATGCGCCATGAACAATACCAAGTTCCTAACGCTAGCGCAGAAGAGCAAATACTTTCCATGTCCCTACTGTTTTCTCACTAGACAAATAAGTTGCGATTTATGCGCAGGCGCCTAAAATCTTCTATTACTTTCAGTTTTTCATCGTCTACAACATGTGCCTATATGTATGCGTCTCCACAATTTGAAGTCAGTGCCCTGTGTAACTCGTTTCTGCAGTCGTTTCTCGTATAATTGTATATTGAGGCGAGACAAGGTACATAATGTACAGGGTTCCGGATGGACAGTTAACTGTTATTCAGGCGGTATACAGCCTCTTTGAATAGGAATTGCATCGGAGCCCTCATAAACCGCAAGCCCTACAGCCCAGCGTTAGATAATTTATTCATTGCTGTCGCACTACAAGGACGTACATTAATTACTTCGAAGACCAAGAGCTACATTCTGCCAAAACAGTCTCCAAGCATGGACGTAAAGTTTATCGAGTTCCTCTGCAAAACAAATTCAAATAATAAATTACACATATCGTTCATTACAAGCTAAAAAAGGAAGACGGCCTTTCTTCCGTAACAGCGTGCCGGAAATATCAACTCAACACTGAAAACCAATTTATAATTGCATTTGAAGTGTGCTGGGATTAGTACCTTGACTACTTATAGCAACTTTTAGTTCTCTCGTGATATAGTGACCAAAGCATTCACTTTCCAAAGATACCCCACATGTTCCAAAAAACGATCCTGCAAACACTAACATAACGGTAGCTGAGTTTCTCTGCTAAGCAAACTGAAGGTAGTCTTTAAATGCGAAGCATTTCTTGGCGCACATCTGCCACTTTGAGAGTATTTATCTAGCTGCCTACGTCCTGCTGCTCTCATGGTCGTTTCGTTAACTTAGTATGTACCGAAATTGGCGCAGTATTACCAGTACCATGTACCAGTACCAGTACTACCAGCACCAGTACCAGTACCAGTATTACCAGTACCAGTACCAGTATTACGACTAGGCCTTATCAGCGAGGTAAGGCCTAGTCAGGAGATTTAAGCCCTCCTTTTGCCTTACCTCGCGGGCAAACCTTGTACCTGTTTTGCCCGAATAAAAAAAAAGAGTGTATGACGAACATAAATGATAGGTCATCACATGAATGCCACGATGTGCGTGTCATGTAGGTCATGAAACAGCCGCCTAAAATAACAATAATCCAGCGAACAAAGATTAACACTCAAAAACGACTGAAACAGGTTCGGACGAGGGTACTAAGTCATGTAAACACTAAAGGATGATGCTAGAAGTCATAGTCATGAGCATGACTCAGCAAAAATGACAATGACTCAGCAAAACAACATTAACACTCAAGAACCACTCGAGTGAGTTTGGATGTGGTACTAAGTGACGGAAAAGGCTAAACTTTGATGGTGGAAGTCATAGTCATGAGCATGACTAAGGCTTCCGCCTTTAGGTCTCTTAGGCCTAGTTAAAGGGACTCCTGAGGACTCATGACATGAATGTCATGACATGCATGTCATGTAGGTCATGAAAGAGCAACCTACGTCTTGATGCTTTCATGGTCGTTTAGTTAACTTCGTGGGCTGCGCGCACACTGCTTCGCATAAAATCGATTCCCACAGGGCGTAGGATCTGCCGGCTTTTTATTACGATCATCATTCTCTGGGAAATAATGGTGACTCATTGACTCCCCCGTGACAGTACACAGTCACATTAACGTCCGCGGCATCTCTCACATGCTTGAAAAAACAATCCCACAAAGGTTATTAGCCCCAAGAACGACCTACAGGGGTGCTGCGAGCGCCGCTCGCTTGACGTCAGGGCACGGACTCTTGCCTGTCTTCTGCTGCCGTTCGGGCGCTGCCCGGGCGCCTTTTGCAGTATTTACGTTTGTTAGCTGTCGTTCCCTGTGCTTGTATACTTATGACGGTCATCTCAAATACATTTTACGACGTCTTCATTCGCGCAAACTTATTCAGAGAGCTTATTTCCTAGACGACAATTTATTTCTCAAGGGCAACGCTGCAGTGCCAGCCGAAGGAGCTCAGACGAGACCATTGCGTGTTTTTCATGCGCGGGTCTAGACTTTGCAGATTGAGGGACTAATCAAAAAGCATAAATAGCAGGTGACTAATAAAAGCATATTCGCATAAACATAGCGCATAAGAATCCAGTTAGGATATCATACCTGCAGGGGTGCAACGAGCATGTCACTCTGTCTACTACATATGACTTCAACATTTACCTTGATTTTAACCCATTCAAACGTGTTTGCTTATGACGAGTATCTCATGGTATAAAAACTAATTTTTCATTTCTTCACAGAAACGCTCGACAGTAACACAAGGACCTGACAGTGCAGTTTAGATTCACCCAGCACCACATGTTCCTTTACCTACTTCTCAAAATTCTGCCGTACTTCACCGGTTAATTTCAAGGGGCGGTAATTTCAAGTAAATCTAATTGAGCCTTACAGCTATTTGCAGAATACGCGAAGGAATGTACCAATATTTATTCACCGTTCCGTGCTACACGTTCAACTCACTTGTGCAATTTACTGCTGCTTGTTTCTTGAGGAACAAACATCACGAATCTGTTTGGCGAACTGACACATGCTGCCCGGCCAAAATGTTTTAGTGAAATATGCCCTTTGGACCATATGGCTGCAGCTAGAAAGAAGTCCAAGCCTCATTCATTAGCAGTATGAGGCTTATTGAAGATATTATTCCCCTGTGGAGGTCAAAGATCAAGTGAATTCATTTGAGGCTGGTGGTGTCTTCTCTATGAGGCGGGTACGTGAGGTTCTTTTATGTACTCACGAAACGAATAGTTCTCAGTTTGTGTACTTAGATAACGCAGGATCGAGACATAGTGAGGCAGAAGGCGTTCAAGTTTTCCTCTTCAGCGCAGCCTAAGCTGCATTGTATAGCCTCGAATATACCTTAGGCGTAGCAATAAACGCATAAAGAACTGCTTCATGGTTTGAATTCGAAGTTGTAGTGAACTGATGGGTTTCGCGAATAATGCGTGCCTCGCCATAACCACAGTCGTGGGTGGATTTAGTTGCGTAAGGGCTGTGCCATGATGTCGATAAAGGCAACTGAGGGTCACTATGAAACATTTTCTTGCATGCAATTGATAGGCTCTCGATCTTAACCACGAAACTGTTTTTCCCGGTGATTGCTGTTATGGTATTCCTGAAGTATATACATACTATACGTGATGTGCCGTCGTGTTCACAACCATGAGCAATGCGTTTTATGGGTGCCTGTTTCAGAGAACGGTGAAAGCCCAGATGATCGCGAGACATTCTTTTTCTGTCACGGTGTAATTATTCTCGGCTTTCGTAAGCATTCGGCTGGCATAGGCAACGACATACTCAGGGAACCCTTGCTTGCGTTGCGCGAGGACAGCGCCAAGGCCAACACCGCTGGCATCTGTATGGACCTCTGTAGGGGCTGTCGGGTCATAGTGGCGCAAAATTGGGGGGGAAGTCAGCAAACGACGAAGACTCGTGAACGCCTCATCGCACTCTGATGACCACGAGGTGAGGAGCCCGTTGCCCCCTAGGAGCTTCGTCAGGGGCGATACGATGGCGGCGAAATTCCGAATGAAGCGTCGGAAGTACGAGCACAGACCGATGAAACTGCGCAATTCGGCAACGGCGTGAAGTTTGTCGGGGTCGGGGAGAATTCCGTCCTTGGATACGACATATCCAAGTATTGTCAGTTGCCGTGAAGCAAATTGGCACTTCTTTATGTTTAATTGTAGGCCGGCGTTCGATAAACAGGTCAAAACACGCCGGAGGCGTTCGAGGTGCGTGGTGAAGTCGGGCGCGAAAACTACGATGTCGTCAAGATAACACAAACATGTGTGCCACTTTAAGCCTCGCAGAACTGTGTCCATCATGCGCTCGAATGTCGCGGGCGCATTACAGAGTCCAAAAGGCATAACGTTAAACTCGTACAAGCCGTCGGGCGTGATAAAGGCTGTTTTCGGTCGATCGACTTCTTCCATAGGCACTTGCCAATACCCGGAGCGCATATCCAGAGATGAAAAGAACTCGGCTCCTTGCAGGCAGTCAATTGCGTCGTCTATGCGTAGCAGGGGATAGACGTCCTTGCGAGTGATCTTGTTGAGCCAGCGATAATCGACGCAGAACCTTACGGAGCCGTCCTTCTTTGTAACAAGGACGACAGGAGAAGCCCATGGACTTTTCGAGGCTCGAATTACTTCGCGCCGAAGCATGTCGTCGACTTGCTCGTTAATCACTTGACGCTCGCTGGCAGAAACGCGATACGGGCGTTGTCGCAATGGTGAGTGAGAGCCAGTGTCGACGGGGTGCGTTACAGTTGAAGTCCGACCCAAGGAAGTTTGCCCCACGTCGAAAGACGAACGAAATTCATCCAGGAGGGACAGCAGCTGGGAACGCTGGGCCGCTGTAAGGGTCCCAGCGATGGAGGAACCAAATACATCTCCGGGCAATGTGTCAGCAGTAGAAACAGCACTGAGCGTAGGGTAGGTTGCGCAATTCAGGTAGTCGGGCACGTCGATAACTTGCACGTCGTCGATGGCTTCCACGGTACCAACACATTCTCCTCGGAGCAGCATGACAGGGTATGGACACGGGTTGCAAACGAAAATTGTGCTAGTACTCTTGATGATGTCCACGGTCGCAAAAGGTAGCACCAGGCCCTTCCTTACGAGGAAACGGTCAGACGGCGAAAGTAATGCAATGGCATCCGAGAGGCCACTGTAGCGCATGGACACGATCATTGAGGCGTTGGGAGCAACCTGAGTGTCGGCGTCGACGATTAGTTTCCTGTAGAGCACTGCACGGGCTCAGGCTTACCCGAAAGCCCGGGCCCGGCCCGGCCCGCGGGCCGGGCCGAGCCGGGTAGAGCAGTTTTTACACGGGCTCGGGCCGGGCTCGGGCACGGCATGTGCTTTTTGACCCGGGCCCGGGCAGGGCTTGGGCTTTCTGCGAGTTATTCTCGGGCTTCTCAACTCTGAAAAACATGTATTTTTCGGTCTCGGGCCGGGTTCGGGCCGGTTTCGAGCCGGGCTCGGGCCGGGCTCGGGCTTAAGGTAAAGGGGTGGCGGGCCGGGCCGGGCGGGTAATGTAGATTATTTCCGGGCCCGGGCGGGGCCCGGGTCTCGCCATAAATGTTTTGATCGGGCTCGGGCGGGCCGCCCAATGTAAAAACGGGCCCGGGCCGGGCCCGGGCCGCAAAAATCGGCCCGTGCAGTGCTCTAGTTTCCTGGAAAGCGACGGAGCGTCAGTGGGCGTCAAATCTAGCAGCGGCGATAGTTCTATTTCGGCCCGTGCGCAATCGATAACGGCATTGTTGCGCGAGAGAAAATCCCAGCCGAGGATGACATCGTGAGAACAGAAGGAAATGAGGAAGAATTCTATAGCGTATACAGCGTCCTGAATTTCTACACGAGCTGTGCAAGACGCCAAGGGTCCTATGTGCTGAGCACTGGCTGGTCGAAGGGATAGTCCGGACAGGGGTGTCGTGACTTTCCGAAGTAAGCGGCAAAGTTTAGCGTCCATAACACATACGGCTGCTCCTGTGTCCACGAGTGCAGACGCGCGGACACCGTCGACAAACACGTCTATCACATTGGATGGGCTGCAATGAGGACTTGTGCAGTTCGACGTTGTCGCAGCCCTTGCCTCTTGGACTGCGACTGTTTTCCTCATCCCGAGGGCCGGCACGAGGCCGCATCGGCGATAGCGAGCGCCGGCGCGGAGATGGGGAACGGCGGGTGTTCAGCGGCGGGCGGTATGTTGGTGACACACCGGAAGGTGGGTCGTAATATGAACGGGGCGAATGGTTGGTCATGGATGATGCGACACTGGGCGGCTGCAGACGATTACAGAAACGGGCCACGAGAGCGGCGTAGCCGCAGGCAAACATATAGGCCGGTTGTCAGATGTACGTACGCCACCGGTTCGCTGTGGCTGGTCCCGTCCACGTCGGAGCACGCCCTGTATGGAGTGGCTGGTGATAGGGCTGCACTGGAGGCCTAGCCACGACGTCAGCATAAGTAAGGGGCACATGAGCAGAGAGTGGGCGGGGCCTCGCGACGACTTCAGCGTAGCTGAGCGGTGCTGGCGCCTGTTGCGGTGGTGCCACGACCTCGGTGTAGCTCAGTGGCACAGACGCAGGTGGCGTTGGTCTGGCAAGACCTCGGCGATTTCTTGCTCGATGGCGCGGCGGAGCGGAGGCACGATAGTCGAAGCGGGCTGTGGCACATGCGACGGTTGAGCAAAGGGTACCAATGAGAGTTGGCGTGCTACTTCCTCCCGAATGAATGCTTTCACTTCCGCAAGCAGTGCGGTCTGGTCGAAGGTGGTAGCCAGACCAGCGATGTGTTCATCGCGTGATGAAGTCCGACGAGTCAACGAGCGCTGCCTGCGTAGCTCCTCGTAACTTTGGCATAACGTAACGATCTCGGTTACGCATTGTGGGTTCTTGGCGAGCAGCATATTGAAAGCGGCGTCCTCGATTCCTTTCATGACGTTTCTGATTCTGTCTGATTCCGACATCGTCGCGTCCACGCGCTTACACAAGTCCAGGATATCTTCGATGTAGCTAGTGAAGGACTCTCCCAGCTGTTGGGCTCGTTCTCGCAAGCAGGATTCTGCTCGCACCTTGCGCGCAGCAGGACGACCAAACACAGCTACCAATGAGGTCCTGAACGCGGACCATGTCGTAATTTCCCCCTCGTGGTTGTTGTACCATAGGCTTGCCACGCCGGCGAGGTAAAAGAGTACGTTGCTTAGTTTTGCGGCATCGTCCCATTTATTGACGACGCTTACTCGCTCGTACGTGGACAGCCAGTCCTCCACGTCGTGATCCTCTGTGCCGCTGAAAACAGAAGGATCCTTGTGGCGAGGTAGACCAGAGCACACGACGGATGGTGCAGGAGGCCTTTGCTGGGACGTCGGCTGAGATGCGTCCTGAGACATGGTTGAAGAGAGGGTACGGGATCGAAGCTCCAGGATGCGTTCGAGCGTCGCACTCTCCAGCACTTGTAAAGGCGTTTATTGCACGCAAGCGTTAGAGCCGACCGTTGGATCAGCTCAGGGATCTGCGGGCGCGAGCGGCGTAGTCCGAGCGATGCGCTAGCTGGAGAGCTTGACCCACTAGACAGCTCTGGTAAGGATGCCCCACTGCATCGTCCCTCTTCTTCACTACATAGCAAACGTTTTCATGCAAAATGCGCGTCTAACTCTTACTTTTACGCAATAATAAAGTAGCCATATTTGACTAGAACAACTCAGCATAGTAATAAGAATCATCATAAACGATTCGCTGAGCAGTTTCCTTCTAACACGCATTTATAATATTGACATCAAATACGAATACCAAGATTTTTCTTTCTTGTAAAATGCAATGTCTCTCATAGCTAAGCACTAAGGGAAGTGTTTGGCGGAGCATCATACACAACTTCGTCTGTTGAAATTACAGACATTCTTTTTACGAGAAGGTTATGGACAGACACTGCGCATATACGCATTGCAAAACCAGTAGACCCCTTCAATGCTACATAGCTTGCGATATCCACGGGCAAATTTTCACTACTCGCGGTTTTGAAGAAGAAACTGCCGTTCAAGCATGACAGTACCACGGCCGCTGGATAAAAAAAAGGTGCGGCCTGCCGCTTGCATCGAAAACGGTGTGATCAGCCGCGGCGCCACACGTCGGGGGCTGTTGTCTGGCATCGGCATAGCAAATGCGTCAGGAACGCGCTTGGAACGCCGTCGCGCGTGCCAGCCGACGGCGCGTTCCATCGCCGATGACTAGCGTCGTTCGGCCCAGCCAAGCGGCCGACAATGCAACTACGGCTGTCACATTCGCTCCCATTGCAACGCGCCCGACGCGGCAGGCCGCACCTTTTTTCTTTTTTTTTTTTATACAGCGGCCGTGACAGTACAAAGAAGCCGGCATAGCCTTCAATAAATACGGCTCGAGCCACCAATACCCCAAGCATGCAAGAAGGGAACGAGCGCGCGCAGCAGCCGAGCAAGGGCCATACTGGCCCCGACGTCACTCGTAGAGGGCGCCACTCCAACTACTCGCCACTAATTGAGTTTCTCTGCGAAGGGCAACGAATGTAGTAATCGTTATTATGAGGGCACTCACCGGCTGCGTAAAGTAATAAACGAAGATCGCTTATCCTAGCCATGTATAAGCAAGAATTACTGCGTTTAAGTAACTCATCGTCGGCGTCTCAATAGAGGGTCGGTGCAAAGCATAGAGTTTCATATTACTATAACTAGAGGGCAATGTGGCGCTGCGATCGTTCAACTATCATGGGAATGATGGGAAGTACAGGCTACGGATTGGTATTCTGTTGACTGGCGAACTAGTCTACAGGTATTTTTTGTCAGTTTTGGTTTGGCTAGTTTTGCTCCAAGCGCAGTTGCTACAATCCACAGTGGGGCAGTGCGGCGCAAAACTCTCGAGCTCTCTGTATTTGTTTGGTCGCTCGAAGTAACGATAGGATTCTTTATTCTATGGCGATAGCGTGCTGAGCTGTAGTCTGTTGTCGCAAAACGGGTAAGCGCAAAGCCACGACATAATAGTTGCTGGCGCGCACTTCAGAAGAAGCGGTACGTCAACATAAAATATAGTGAAGCATGCTCGTAAGAGGCCACAAGCGTCCAAGATAGCACTGCAGCAGATGTGTTTAAAAGTACTCGAAGACGTTCATCAATCGTGACAGCCGATGCAGCCTTTCGAAAGAGCGAGAGAGTTCGCCAGTGCGTCTGCGCAGACGCAAGTGCGTCTGCGAGAAAAGTTCACTTTCCCCGCGTTCGCAGCGAGCAGGCATCGTAGCAGACGACACTTGTAACATTTCTCTCAAAGGCGCAACACTTTTCTCATAATACAAAATTTTTATTTCCACAAATATTTGGTGAGTGTTTTTATATAAGCACATGCACGGTTGTTAGTGCTGTTGTGAAAGTAAATAAATAATTATTCAATGGCGCTAAATCAGGCAGAACGATGCATACCCTGGTGGTAAACCCTGCGTCAATCTCAAAGTCATACAAACTTTATTCAATGTATTATGCATTATATAAAACACAACATAAATAAAATTAATTTTTGCACGAAAATGTTTTAATACAGCTTCGTTTACTGCGCCGCATGCAAATTCCACCAGTTTCAAGACAGAAGTCAATCTGAAGCCTGTACTTCCCATCATTCCCATGTAGGTTGAGGCGACGTTCAGAAGAACCCCCGTAGACACTAGCGCCACTTTTCCCTCTAGGTTTTTTATTTAGAAACTCTATGGCGCAAAGCAACGCCTGCTACGAAAAGCAGCGGCGACGCTTCTCAGAATGCAAAATCGGCGGAGCGCGTGAAGTGATTCTATTCTGCAGTTGGTCATACACTGACCAAACCGGACATACCTTAAACGACCGCCTGTGTGAACAAGCCGTCGGGCACAAATCAAGAACACAGAGAAATATGGCAATGCATTGTGCCACGTGAGGATGGCTACCCTCTTCTTAACCTCTCGCGTACTTTGGCTAGTTACCAAGAGCATCAATCCCGCGAGATTCGATAGGAGTTGGAGATAACCCACACTGGGTGCGTATGCGTAAGCGTGTCATTACTTCTTAATCTCGAAAAAAAATTCACATGTGTAACATTGAATGAGGATGCATGGGCGCTCATGGGTGGAATTTTGTTTTTTTATGGTTTCCTGGCTGTTCTTTCTTCATAAAGCTTGCAATAAAATACACAATTACAACGCAGAATAATACATCCTCGCTTGGCGCCTTTTTTACCAATATCTGGCGCTTGCGTCACAAAACACATCATCATCAATAATAAATCGCCATTTCGTAGTCAACGCTGTGTCCTGTCTCCCATAAAAGCTTTCGGGTGATCGCGCTGCTTCTTCGCTATGAATAGCTCAACTGTGCGACCTGCTACACTAATGAAGCAGTAAATAAGCCATATAAGGTTTTGTTCACTTGTGAGCCATCGCGTACGGCATTAGCGAACACTTTCGAAGTCGGAGTGCGTGTGAGCGGAGCATTCCCGAGTCCGCTTACATCTTGGTACATGAGTGATCCACCTACTGAGTGGTCCTACATGAGTGGTCCACCGAGATGAGTGATCCACCTACATGAGTGGTCCACCTACATCTTTATGCATGAGTGATCGACAGAGGACGCCACAGGCTCTTACGGGCTACGGTTACTGTATATGCTCCCTACGGTAGCAGAGTTGCGCATAACTTTTCCGGCGCCGCTCAAACCGCTATTGGCCGAGCGCCATCACGTGGCGCAAAATGACGTCAAATGTTCAACTGCGCCGCTGCGAAGCCAACTTTACGGGCGCGATGGTAACTCGACGCGTTTCCGTCGGTTCCATCGTCATTGCAATCAGCGGACTGCTGAGCGTGCGGCGTGCGTTTCATTCGGCGGATCGTGGTTGCAGGTGCGGTATTCGACGATATTAAGTCAAGAACCTTGGTGAAGTGATACGAAACACATCATATTGACACTTGTATTTCAGTATGACAGGGTGCAGCGCTCCCAACTGCACAGATCGCAAGGAAGACGGCAAAGCTTTTTACGCGGTGCCGTGCGAACGGACAGACGTGCGCCGGCCGCTGATATGGTTACTACGTATGGGCCGAGATCGAACTGCTCCCAAAGGGACCAGGATATGCGAGGTGAGTTCGCCTTGTTTACGCGTAAAGCAACGTTTAACTCGAGGAACACCCCTGTTAACGCTGAGATGCGTACTCCTGGCATGAGAGGTTGTTCACTTTTACGATTTCTGGCGTATATGTGCCGCGCGACACAGACGCGGGACAAAGAATGAACAACACGTCGGTGTTGCGCTGCGCATATACACCAAGAATGTTAACCATGTTAGCCTACTAACTCGCCCAATTCACTGTGTTGCTTGTATGATTGTTCTGACTATGTGGGTCTAAGCAGTATGTTCGAAACAGTAAAGACTAGCAGCTGCAATTTGCCCACTGCAGCCTGGTTTTTCTCTCCTTTGTTTCTTTCTTTATTTTTTTGGTCGGCGTTCTAATGGTCCATGTAACGTTTGTTGATGTACGTGCTACTGTTCATTGTTTTGTAGTAAGCGAAAACCTCGTTCGCTCCCGCTTATGAGAAAACTGTGATAGCTTCAGCGTTTACCACCCGCAATATCTTGCTTGTTCGATCGGCCTTAGTCGAAATAAAGAATGTAAAATTCTGCCTCTATGTTTAATATGCACTGTAGTAAATTGACCTTAATGACCTGCATTCTCATGTTGGGATGGAGCCTCATGCACAGACATGCAAATGGTTGTCATCTGCACTACTAATTTGTTCTAGGTATATTTACAAGACTCGTGGGCTGGTGCAAGGTATCAGACAAAGCACAGCTGTTGAATATTGCACATTGACTTGATACAGTGTCTTCAACTACTGGTTCTTCTGATCTGAGCAGTATGAAGAGATCAAGGAAATGTGTTGTCATATTAGAGTCTGCAATGTGTGAATTGCTTTGCAAGATTGCCATCTTGTGATTAGCGCAATAAAAATAACCTGTTTTTACTCTTAATAGCTTGTTGCCTTTCTAGTTGCTTTGAATTCTTCCCCCCAAGGCTACACGAACCAGCACTCTTGCCCTGCTGCCAGCAGCCATTGGTCATCCATTGCCTTGTACGAAATAAATTTGATCTAGAAGATTCTGCATCTTGAATCTTTTTCTACTTGCAGATTTGCTGCTTCAAAGCAACTGTTTAGTCTGCGGCATGAATGAATCATAAAAAATAAGGTTTGCACAAAATGTGCGCATGTGAACATTTGAAATGCATTTAAATCTACGTGTCTGCACCGCATATATCGAAAACGTGCTGCTGCTATGAACGACGGTTAGTAATAACTGACACTCTGTTAACGGCCACTGACATAACTGCAGGCACGATAGTTGTATTGGCTATTATTATTAATCGGCTGGTTTCGGCAGTCAGTATGCGCTCACATAATTGGACACCTTAGGTGTATGAAGTTTTCTTGTAACACCCTTCGAAACATTTCTTGCCTTCCGGCCTCGGCGAGAAAACGTCATATGCATGCTGACGTTTGCATTGCACCGCTTTTTGTTGCAAGGTATTGCGCGTTTGCACACTAACTTTTGATCCGTACGTTCGTGCATGTGATTGTATATGTGCGTGTATACGTGTATATACAGGGTCTTCAAAATTAACCTTTACGGAACTTTTAGAAATCGCCTGCGGCAGGTAGCATAATTGTTAACATTGAGATAGTTATTCGATGAGGTGGACATTAGTAGCACGATAAATCGAAACACGTATTCAACTAATGAACAAAAATTGACTACTGAACCTATTTAATTACACTTTACGGCACACATTGCAATTTACGAAGTGTAGCCGGTGAGTTAGCAAGACGCATCCACTCGAAATAAATTTCCAGGATGACACCAGTTTCGAGATATTTCCCAAAGTGTGGGACGAATAACAAGGGCGTTCCAGTTACTTTTGTGCTTTAATGTATAAAACAAAATTTTGGTAAAAAGTAAGTGGAACAACAGTGCATGTTTACGGCGAGTTTGATGGCGCGTATCTCCAAACTAGTGTCATTCTGGAGTTTCATTTCAAGTGGATGCGTCTTGCTAACCCAATGGCTACAATCCGTAATTTGCAATATGTGTTGTAAAGTAACTAACGTGTTAATTAGTGAATTTTTGTGAATTACTTGAATATGTGTTTCGATTTCCCGTGCTACTAATGTCGCCTTATCGAATAACCCAGCTCAATGATAACAATTACGCTACCTGCCACAGGAGATTTCTTAAAATTCCGTAAAGCTTAATTTTGCACACCCTGTATGTACATACAAACTAAAACTTTCCGGCTACGCCAATGGTTCGAGCATAGCCTGCATTGAAAAGTGCCATCTTGCTCAGCGCTTGCGAAGAATTGCCGCATGTAGCTCGCGACCAGCTGAGAAAAAAAAGCAAATGAAACACCGCGCGGCACTTTCTTCCTGTGCGCGCGAGGAGTGGCTTCACTGCATAGCTGGAACATAATGGCGGACCTATGCGCAACTCTGCTCCCGTAGGGAGCATGTACAGTAACTCTATTATGGGCTAGGGAGCCTACATGCAAGTGCGGTTTTGCATGTAGGCTCCCTACTATTGGCTCGATCGCTGCACGTATTCCTCTTGCTAGCATGAAATTTCCGCCCGTAGGACCCAGTGACAATTCCTGTTCCTCGTGCACTGGAACCACAATTCAGCGAAAAAGCCGCGTGGTTTGATCTCCTTTCTACATGCATCACTAGGGCATCCATCCATCAATGAATTATTCCGTCAATGAACCGATCAGTCATTGAATGAATCAACCGAAGGAGCTTTATTTATGCAATTGACGAAATACGTACAATATGCTTTCAACAGTAGACTATGGGGCCAATACCTCGTGGTATATGGGAAGTTATATATACGACAACGACGCTTATATATGCTGAACGATCAAACACATCTCTTAAATAAACAAGCTTTGATTGACTGAGGAAGAGTTACGATATTTAATTGGACTAGTAGAAGTGTTTACATGCAACATGTAAATCATTCTGGCAACATTTATATCCACACGCAAAGCGTTCCCATGTTATGACACCAAAGATCTCCAATAATCATTCAGCGTATACACTGCTGCAAAATATAGGTTGAGGTAACTTTCTTTCGTAGTTTTCCCACCTGGGATGATAAATGTGGTGTTTGGAAAGGGGTAATTTGGGTAATGTACTTCGCGCATACTACAGAAACGACCATATCATTTACAAAATCCTAAAAAAGAGTACGAGAATATCGCTGAACAGTATGCAAACAAGTATTGCCGGCCACGCGCCAGGACACGGGCCAGGGTATTCCGAAAGCGTTTCTCTTGAGGCTGACTCTGCTCACCGATTGCGGACAACTCTTCTGGACGACTTGCGTCTCGCACGCTTGCTCTTTCGCGAAACCTCGCGGGTGGTGACGGAAACGCACAGGCCAGACGCGACGTGAAATGTTGGTTCTTTACAGCGACAAATGCCGTCCTCGCACTCCGCGGCGCCCAGGCACGGTGAGGACACGCTGCATTCCGCGCCCACGTAGCCAGGCGATGGAGGAAGAACAGTCGGTGACACTGCGACTGAAAACCCTTACGTTACGTTCTTAGCAACAGTACGGAAAACATAAATGAAGCTGGGGCTGTGGGGACAAGTAAAAATCCTGATTGAAGACTAGTGATGTAAAGTAATGAATAACACGCAGTTAATGAAGCTTTCTAGAATTACTAATGTAGCATAGAGCATGAGGTTCTTTAAAAAAAATTGAAAGCTACTGTAAAGAAAAACATTAGATTGAGCTAAAAAAAATATTGAGCTTTTGTACTAGCGAATTCGTCATTCGTAGAGAGGACAAAGCCTTTGCAAGCCCGAAAATGGCGAAAATGAAAAATGGCATTGCTGCCACCTGTTGCGAAAGATCCCACCTCTCCTGTGACGTGAGCACTAGCTGATTCACAGAGAGCGGCATAGAATAGCGGAACCTGCAGATTCCGCCATCGATTCCATTTACGCGTGGCCAGTTCCAAATGAGGAGCAGGAGCACGATCATCGAAAATTTTCTACGGAACAAAGTGATGTGTTGGCACACAGAAAGCGATGAGACTTCGAGGCTCATGACGTACCAATACAGCTTGACTTAATACTTTTCTTTAGTGCCAATTTAAGTGCCTCAGGAAGTTTTAAGAACAAGCTTGATGGAAGTGCCCATTTCTATAAGGATGATCAAATCATAATTGTCGTCATATCGTGCATCGTCATATTTCATGATCATCCAGAGAGTGCCAAAGCACCGTGGAACGGGCATATTACCAGATGTTAGGGCTAGCTGTCATAAACATGCGGAACGAAACCTGCTCGACCGGCCGATAGAACTATCCAATAAATGTATTGCACTAGTGACAAGTGCATTCCGAAAAACATTCTGCCACTTGTCTGGCAATGGACGAGAAGAGTGCGGAGAACAGACGGACTCAGATTTTAGTAACAACCATATTATGTCAAGAAACAATGAAGCCAATAAAAGCATATGTGACATAAGCTGCTTTCAGTGAAGTGTGCATAAAATTACGAACAGGGGTTCAATATGCGATTAGCTTTATATCAAGCCTTAATCAAGAAAAATAAAAGTGAACTTGTCGTCGTTGTGAGCCGAACCCCAATGTAGGAACAGTTTTGTGGGCAGGTACCTCCCGCTTTTATAGCAGAGGAATGTGAAGGTCAATTATGAGATTTATTTATTAACATAAAGTGTAATGATCGGAAGAGCTTGCACCAGATTCTCCAGAATAAAGAGAAAGTGGCTCCTCTATAAATTCGCGGTTTTCCGCTACGTGTACATGAATGCAAGGTAGATATTAGCCGGCAAAAACACACGCAAGTCACTATCGGCTTGCCTGCATTCGATATTTGTAGTTTCACTTCTTCCGATAATGTCCTCCTAGATTAAACTAATAGAATGAATTAGTAAATAACTCCATAATAACAAAGCAAAATTTTGGTCGATACTTCAGCCAAATGCCGAGAGATGAGTGAATTATTTTCGTGCCCTGCGCTATGTCCGCGGCTATAACAGACTAACAGCGATAAAGGCTGTCGCACCGAAACACAAGGTATACCTTCACAATTTAGCCAACACAAATAAACCGAAGCAATAACCGTAGCATTTGCGATATGTACACAATAAAGGTGACAGGACGAACGCTACACCTTGCTTGTTGAAGTCAGACGTGCTACTGAGCCACGATGACTATCGATGGAAAGGATACGCACCAGGTCATGCACAAAAGACTGAGACCACACAAAGGAAATACAAAGGGCATGCAAAGAACATGCAAAGCATAGCGTGAAGTTTGTACCAACAGCGGTAACAAAGTGACAAAAGCGTTGCGCTGCTGAGTTCGAGGATGCGGTTTCGATCCTCGGCGACCGCACTGTGAAAGCAGCTGAATGCAAAAACGCTCATGTACCGTGCATTGAGTGCCGGTTAAGAAAACCAACCCCGGGTAGTGAAAAATTTGTCAACCCCACACAGCCTCATGCCTCATCATCAGATCGTGATGTTGGCCCCTAAAACCCCACAATTTAGGTTCAGCGAGATTTAGGCAGGCGTCGTGAGTGTGTTTTAGTCGCTCGGTATTGCACAGTAGTGCTTTTACTTCAAAATATGCCATCAACTAACCCTAGCCTTGGACCTTTTGCATTTCTTCTGTCCATCGTGCTAACAATACGGTTATTGCTTGAAGTATGGACCGACCAGCCCAAGATGAAGTTATCACAAATTACTGGACTTGCGCCACAACGACATATATAAGCACCCAGTGTGTTCTGCTTGTTAAGAGGAAGCACGGGGCCAACTCGGATTTCTTTATTGAAGTACATTTAAAACGCAGCAATGTGGTCACGAGACTACCGCAGCACCGATTTGAATGATATTATTGCATGTGACGGGCAAATCTAAGGCCACAGAATTTTGATGTGAGACCTCGCACGTTTTACGAAGACTGTAAAAAATTTGTAAGTAAAAAAATTAAGACACATTGGTCAAAATCCGTAACTTTCCACCTAAGTTATATCGCGGTTCTGTAAACTGCATCTGTTGGAGATTCTTAAGAGAAAAAATTTTATAAATTAGTTTAGCGCTTCTATGAAACTGTTACACTGTTTCCGGAGGTTTGCAAAAGTCCTATTCACAAATTTATGATTTATCTTAAAGCGACGGATTATTCTACCTAAATTTCGTCCCTTTTGTATGTTTTGTAAATCGAGCATACCGATTTCTTATGCAGGCAATGTCAGCCTATTCCAGGTATGCACCCGACAATGCGGTGAAGTTCTGTCACGGACATTTACACACTAATCGGTATATAAGCCTACGAACCCAACAATTTGGTAACGGAAGTACGTTCGTATACAGGACCATTGTACGCATTTCCTGTTGGTGGTGTCGTTCTAAGTCGTGTTAGCGGCCTTTAGAATAACTTATCTCATTTCAATGCCATTTTGATGCAGATAGCAACGTGGCTTCTGGGTTCACTAAATAACTTTTCACTGCCCTGCATTTTATCATTGTCGCAAATTTACCAGTGTATTGGTGACAATCGTGGTACGTGATGGCAGTAGTCGGCGTAATTTTTTAGAATTTTGTTTTGCGTATTTGGCATTGTAGGGCGTAACCATCTCGATACATCCGTAAGAGAAGCTTCAGAAGAACGCAAAACGCGATCATTAGTTCGGTTACGAGGGAACGAGCGCACCCGTGCCGTTGCAGGACGGGTGCCTAATCGCTGTGCTTTAAAAAGACAGCTTACAGAGGCACTGCAACTGCCATCGAAATTTCTCCATAATTATCGGGCACACTATAAGCTACTTACATGATGTTTCGTTCTTCTCCAGTTGATTCGCCTTTTCGGTAGCAGCTGTGGTTCTGGCATCCGCTAAAATAATGAGAACAATAAATAGATTGCTGAATCGCAAGCCGGAATTGCAACGTCACTTCATTTGTAAAGTTCGAAAACAAATGTGGCGAATTATATTTTATAAATGCTAACCGAGCTAAGTGGGAAAAAGTATTATGTGGTGGTAGTGCTAGTAGTAGTAGAAGTAGAATTAGTAGTAGTAGTAATAAACATAATTCAAAGTTATTCAAGTGCATCTTGTAGCAACAGAAGGGGCCCTTGGTCCAAGGTTCCTGTGGCCTTGGTGCCGATCGGGCACTGTTCACCAGCTGTCGCGGGTCGTCGAGGCTAGAGCTCAGCAGCGCTGCCTCCCACAAAGACTGCCAGTGGTTGGGGATGGTGGGAACCGTGGGCTTTTTCTGACAACCTCAGGAAGTGCGGTATAAATTAATGCATTCGCCCCAAATATGGCACTGTGTTATTGTATTTTTTGAGGTATCAATGGTGTAGTAACCTTAGGGGTCTTTACGTGTTTCTCTGCAGTCACTGCCAGAGGACAGCCTCCTCTCTGGTTAGCTGAATATTGTTACGCGAACAAATTATTAAGCACTGGAGACTATTTACAATGTATATTTACGAAAACATGGAGGACGCTTACGCTTCGCCTTTAAGGGTAGAACGCAAAAGGGTTATCGGGACCCGTTCGCATCGCATCGTTCGCATACGGGAAATAGGCTTCATTCACTGCAACATTGAACGTGGGAAAGCCAGCTTACAAAGACCAAGCTTGCACTAATCCCCTTAAGGTCGGCTTCACTTTTTAACTAATATGTATTGCTGGAAACACGTTTTTCCAGGGGCAATATAAGTGGTTTTATATTAAAATGTGAAGGCCCTAGCACCTTTCTTTATTATTTTAATTATTGTTTGCTATTGCCCCGACGCACGCAGGTCTGGTAGGAAAGTTTGAGTTTCTTCGTTGGAGAATTAGGTTTTCTCGTACATCTAAATTACAATCCGACACCGATTGATAAACAATCCGACGACGAATCTGACGCCCAATGGTAAAATGGTACTTTACCATTTTTTTCTGACCGATTTCACTGTGAGAAATTCAATTCTTGTTCACCAAAACCTTGCACCACGTTGAGGGCCTGCGCGGTCGATGTGGTTGGATGATTTTGTCCGCCACCATAATTATCGGTCACACTATACCCAACTTAACCTATCTTTCATTCTTCTGCAATTGATCCGCCTTTTCGGTAGCAGCTGTGGTTGTGGCATCCGCTAAAATAATGACAACAGTAAATTTATTGCTGAATTGCAAGCCGGAATCGTAACGTTACTTCATTTGTAAAATTCGAAAAAAAAATGTGGCGGATGATATGAAGCCGGATTTTCTGTGACACGGGGCACTAAACGCTATCGCATTAAAGGACAACTGTAGTGCTGGCCAGTTCAGCCGACAGATCGAGAGCAAGGAGCAGTTCGTCTTCTTCGACGGGGCGGTCACGCGCATAGTCCTAAAGAAACACGCAATATGCATGCAGCATTATCACCGGCTGCAGAAACACCGTCCCGGTGAGGCTAAATATCGGTGGTAGCAGTAGAGTAAAAGGGCTTTAGGCGTGCGACATGCACAACGTCAGTGGAATTCGGGGCAGATGAGACACTGGTACTAACTGGGGCGATTTCATAAATAAATGGAGTCACTGTACGCAGCACTCGATATGGGCCTGCGTATCGAGACAGGATTTTTTTCTGAGAGGCCAACGTGACCAGTCGGCGACCACCGGAGTACCAGAGATCCAGGCAAAATGTGCGTGCTTCTGTGTTGTCGATCGTACAAACACCGTTGCTTCTCTTGGGAGATCAGGAGGCGAGCGCGGGCAATTTCACGTAATTAGGCTGCCCTGGTGATGGCGTCAAGTGCATATTCGCTGGTCTCTCCTGCGGCGAATGGAAGGGATGTGTCCAGTGGCAATGTGGGTTCTCGGGTGAACAACAGAAACAACGGCAGTGTCTTGACGCAGATTTATATGCAACTGTGACATACGGTAGGGCTAGGTCCCAATCGTTATGGTCGGACGAGACATACTTTGCAAGCATGTCTGTCAGGGTTGGATTCAGATGTTCCGTGAGACCATTAGTCTCTGTATAGTAAGACGTAGTCAGCTTGTGCCTGGTTGAGCAGGACTGCAGGATGTCGTCGATGACTTTAGAAAGAAATGTGCGACCACGGTCAGTGATGGTTGATGGTGTGGAGCTCCATGCTGCAGAATCACGTCGCGCAAAAGACAATCGGCGACATTTGTGGCGCAGCTCGTTGGAAGCGCTCTGATGATGGCATAGCGCGTGGCGTAATCTGTCGCCACAGTGACCCTATCGTTGGTGATAGAGGGAAAGGGCCAAGTACGTCCAAGCCAATGCGAAAGAACGGCTCCTAAGGACTATCGAGCGGTTGAAGGCACCCGGCAGGGAGTGTCGATGGTGTTTTTCGGCAGTGGCATTGCTCACACGCCGCAACGTATTTCCGGACGGAGTGGGCCAGACCTAGCCAAAAGAAGCATCGGCGAATCCGGTTGTAGGTGCGAGGCCGAGGTGACCTGCCGTTGGTAAGCCGTGAAGTTCTTCGAGAACAGCTGACCGGAGGTGCTTAGGAATGACGAGTAGGGCAGGACCATCGGGGCGTCGTTGTGGTGGTATAATACACCATCTCGGAAAACAAAGAAATCAAGGGACGAATCGGAAGGCGAAGATTCCAAGCGATCAATGATGGCGCGTGAGGTGGCATCACGGCGTTGCTCTTCGGCGACATGTAGCAGCTGAGAAACGGAGCGAACGCAGGCGTCGGCATTGGTGTCAGGGCCAGCGGGTGGTTCGTCCACTGGATAGCGTGCCGACCGGTAGGATCCTTCAATGAGGAAAGCCGGCAGATCGCGTGGTGGTCCGTGATTACAGAGAAGTGCATGCCATACAAGTACGGGCGGAATTTGGAAACCGCCCAGACGAGAGTCAGGCATGAACGATCTGTAATCCAATAGTTGCGCTCCGGTGCAATGAAGAGGCGGCTAGCGTATGGGGGATAATACGATCACGTCCCTGTTGGCGTTGGGGTTAGACGGATCCGATACCGTTACGACTGGCATCGGTACGGGCCTCTGCAGGAGAGGTCGAGTCAAAGTGGGCCAGTATAGGTCGCGCGGTGAGAATGTTGGTCAGGTGGGCAAACGCGGCAGTTTGAGCGGGACCCACGTAAACGGCACGTCCTTCTTCAGAAGATCATTAAGTGGTCGAGAAATCGCTGCGAAGTCTTTAACGAACCGTCAGAAGTAGGGGCACAGTCCTACAAAATTTCCGACGTCTTTGACAGACGGAGGTACAGGAAAAGAGAGGACAGCACGAATTTTCTCCGGGTCTGGTTGAACACCGGAAGCGTCGACGAGGTGGCTCAGCACTGTAACCTGCCGACGACAGAAGTGACACTTCGATGAATTTAGCTGGAGCCCAGCCTCACGTAAGACTTGAAAACCCGCTACTAAGCGCTCAAGGTGTGTTTCAAACGTAGGCGAAAATACGAGAAAGTCGTCTATGTAGCAGAGGCATGTTGACCATTTGAACCCTTGAAGCAAAGAGTCCATCGTACATTCGAACGTGGCAAGGGCGTCGCATAGACCGAATGGCATAACTTTAAAATAATATAGACCATCAGGGGTGAAGAACACGGTCTTCCCTAGGTCCTTGTCGTGGTAAGAAACCCAAAGGCGACACAGAGCTGCTGCTTGTTCAGGCAATAGGTCCGTAGCAATCATGGGACTAAATGTTGCGTCAGGGCAAATAGCATCATGTGGACAGGGTAAAGAATCGGAGCAGCTGTCTACTGAGAACGTGACCTGGTCGTCTCCTATAGCACGCAGCGTTACAACTAATATGCCTTGGTGTAGTACTTGCTTTGTCAGGCCGAAATTGACGACGGGTAGGCATGTACGGTTATCGGTGACGGTTACGACGGAGTGGGGCACACTAATACTGCGCATCAAAAGGACATCAGGAACAGGTGTGGCGACGTAATCACGATCGGGCACAGGAAGAGATGATAGCAAATCAACGAAAGGCAAGTCTTTAGGCGGCAGGCGGGCGAAGGCGGTCGTACTAAAGTGGCTCGACAGTTCGGCACGAATATGCGCGAGTAGAGGAAGTTTGAGGCAAAGGGTACCTGCAGAACAGTCAATACAAGCTGAATACGCCATAACAAAGTCTAGTCCGACGATTAACTGTTGGGGAAAATTGGTCAGCACTGTAAAAAGAACTAGAACGTGGTGGTCGGCGATACCTCTACGGGAAGTACACATTCCAGTGATGGCAACAGTGCTGCCAGCGCCGACGCGTACGGTTCGTGTAGTAGCAGGCGTGAGAACCTTCTTCAGTTGACGATGGAGGATATTACTCATTATGGACACCTGAGCTCCAGTATATATTAACGCCGTCAAAGGAACACCGTCGACGTGAACAAGTTCTGGTTCGTTGGGAGCGTCAATGAAGGATTTGGCAATGCGACAATGCAGCACTACCCTCCGGAGCCGCTTGGTCTAGTTTTCCGTACGGGAGGGTCCATAATTGGTCGGTAACGACTAGCGGCGTGGCTGGGGCGATGGGGACCGACGGTGCTAAGGTGATAGCGAGCGCGCGGGACGACTGTCATCGACGGATATGTCAAAGGTAGGAGGCATACGGCGAGGGTCGGCATATGGGCGAGGAGACTGGGGAAAGTAGGCCGAATACGGCGATGTCTAGGAGGTGTGGCAGTGGCGAGCTACGTGTCCAATTCGGAGGCAACGTAAGCAAATGGGCTTGTCGTCCGGAGTTCTCCAGTTTGTAGGGCTGGGGTATCTGGGAGGGGAATACAGATCGCTGCAAAGCGCAGCTGTTGGCATCGGTCTGGCGTCAGGTCGGGAGACAGAGCAGGCAGCAGAAAAACCGAGGTTGGCAAATCCCTGCCGCACCACTGCCTGAATGAGGGAGATCATTCGGCAGGAGAGCAGTAGGCGGACCATCTATGATACGCATTCGCCTCTGTATGCACGGCATGCCGCTTGGGATCCAATGACTATAATGATGTTTGGGTTCACTGTGGATGTCAGCGAGGGCATAGCAGACTCTTCCGCTTCTACTGAGCTGGATGTTCTTATTGATGCTGTGACGGCGGCATTATTACGATAGCAATTATATGGAGACTCAAAAGCAGATTTCTGCCGTCGGCGTCGCCATCACCGTCGCCGTCGCCGTGAGGTTCCGTATGACATGAATGGAGATGAAATCGTCGCCGCGCGCCGAACGCTGTATGTGCGAGCGAAAGGGCGCGAGGGGCGCGCGCTTTGACGGGGAGTGAACGCACGGCGGAGAACAAACGCGCGTTCTGCGCCGCGCTCGCTTAAGGGCTGCAGAAGTAGGCGTCTCTTTCCTCCTTTATAATCACCATATATGTAGAGCAAACGCGCCTTCTTCCGACGCGCGAAAGGCCGTGGCGGAGGGAGGGGGGGGAGGGGGAGGGAAGGGAGGCGACGTTTAGATGCGGCACCAAGTGCCTATTTATATCAGAGGCTCCGGCAACAGTCACCAACGCCGCACGCATTTTGAGCGAACGCGGGCAAAACGCCGACGGCGTCGAGAACAGTTCTGCGTGTTGCCGGTGCTGCTGCATGTCCAAGTTTATACAGCTGATAAAGCTAATATCATTACTTCGTATAGCTCTCTACAAATTTGCTATCGCAATTGATGCTTCGCCTTTCAGGTGAAACTGCGACAACTTTTTCATCCCCTTACCTATGACGCTGATAGCTGGCGGCCTGTGTCGCTCGTGTTCTCCCGTGTCTGTGTCTTTGACGGCAGTGTGATTGGCGAATATACTGGCGTGGGGTTTTGCTCTGGCCTGCCGTCCTCCTTCATGGTTTTCGGGGTGCATATTCTTTGGAATCGGGGCTACCTGCATTAGTTCACTGATTTTAACCGGTAGTAATTGCTGGACGGCGCTTTGCCCGCTCGCTGTACGTGGAGTACCCTAGCTTGTGCAGCAGGTGTTATCCTGTGGCTGATTTGAGCAGCTGCTGTTGTTAATTAGGTGAGCTTTTAAATGTTATCAGCCGGTGTTCGTAGTTGCAGTGGCAAGCAGTTTTTCTGGGAACGTGCTCACCGGTAGTCTTACCCCTATTTTGTACGTCCTTCTTAACAAGGCGTTGATCTTCTCTATTTGCGATGATCTCATCATACAGTACGGGACGGAGTATACGAATATATGTGATCCGGCTGCCGATGAATGCCTGAGCTAGTCGTAGCGACTCTTCCGGCTTCAGCCCGTGGTGTCTCTTGGTAACTGTGCCAAAAATCCGCAGTTCTAGTGCTGTTGATCTGGTTAAGTGATCTATGACCTGCGTGACACAGCCATCTTTCTTTATGCGTAGGCCCTGCACGCGTCCATTATCGGCCACGGGAATGTAATTCTCTTCCATGTGGATTATTTCTACGATTGACTTAGATTTCCGTTTGCCGGGACTTTCTCTTTGGAGTACTAGAAGTTCCGACTTGGTCGGCAATACTGTTAGGTTCCCAGTTGGAGTGCATCTTGTGTTTCCCCTTCGAATCCTTTTGTGGTCCATATAGTCAGGTCATGGGTGTATACTGCGTGATTTACCTCAGGGCTCTCAGCGAGCCTTTCGGGCAATTTGCACATCGCCAGGCTTAATAGAGTTGGTGACAGCACGGATACTTGTGGCCTTGCTTGGTTGGGTGTGTCAAATGTGTCGGTGCGCAGCGGTCTTTTTCCAGTTGTGGCCGTTCGGTTGCTTACGAAACTCCTTACGCACTCGTAGATATTTCTCCCGCTATTTGTGGTCATCAATGAAACAATATTAAAAAAAACATGTTCAATGCCACTGAGTGTGATTATTTTTATCTTTCTAGAAGGTCATGGAAAACAAAAATCAAAGCCCCTTTTTTAAAGAAAGATGGTTGAACACAAAGCTTTCTCCCATGCAAACTGAATCAAAGTCAAAGTCCAATGCCAACGTTCACGCAATGAACCCAAGAAATGCTGAGCGGCCCGATGCGATGCATATGTGATTTGACAGCTTGTTTAGGATTGTATTTTTTGAACGTTCAAGTTAAATGAAGACATATTTCGTTACGTTGAATAGCCTCTATTGTAGATCATGTAGCCGTCGATTACACGCACACACTCACACTTTCACGGACGACTCTACTGTGATCGCTGTGGTAGAAGGTCAGAGGCTCTGCTGTTGTCGATACACGGGATCGGCCTTACGGGCGCGATCGCGCTCGTGCTCACCTTCGCGTACGGAAGCCTCTTTTGCCGTGCGCTGCACCCTCGGCATACTCGCGGTGACGGCCGGGAATACATTGCGTGACGCGCGTAATGCAATGCAGATATATACAGTTCGTCCGGGTAGCGTGGTGTTGCAGTTACCATTGTTCTTATCGGTACAACTGCGAATGTAAACTGCAGTGTTCTACGATACGTATGTCATGCACCGTTGTTCTATTGTGTGCGCAGACGCGCAGATAGTTCCATTGTGTAAGTTGGCTTTCCTGCAGTGCGTTTTCGGTGTTCACGGACGAACGAGTGAGACCATGGAATGCTTCGCTTCATAAATTCACATCGCAACTCCTTTGGTAGTTGTCTAAGTATGCCTAAGCATTGTGTCACTTGCTCATTTTCACGCAGCCCGATGTCATTATCATCAGCCTTATGACACTTGACCCTACCAGTACAAACGACAGCGCTGCGGCGACACGAACTGGTGCGAGCGGCGGTGCAAGGTGCATTGATAACGTACTGCAGGATGTGGTGCCAGGACCGCTGATGACGTTCTGATCACCATAAGCCGTTAATTCTCTTTATTGGCTTGTCCACCTGGGTCGAACCATTATGAACCGTGATCTAAGGACTCCGGCGGCGGCACGAACCGATCAAACATAGAGCCGAACTGATCGAAGCCGACAGAGAGTGCCGAATGCTGATAGCTCCACGCGCTGTGTTTTCCTGTTTCGCGTTGAAGAGAAACGTGCGGGCCCATATCTTCAAAGCGATCTGCGAAAGGGGCAGGCTGTGCTGAGACCTTCGTGAGCGCTGTGTTCTTGCCGCTTCGTTCGCGTTGAAGCGACGGGCAGCACGAAGGTTAAGTCCCTCACTGCTGCAGGCTCTATGTTGAAAGCGATCGTCTTAAGGCAACGACAGACGGACGGACGGACGGACGGACAGACTGACGGACAGTTTCTTCGTTTGGTGAGCATAGAAATGCTTACGCATATAACAAACAAATTCGGGTGGTAATTTTTAAGTTTACGGCGTTTTTGAAAATCGTATTTTGCAGGTGATATAATTCTAGTGTTTCAGCTGGATTACTCAGAGAGGCGGACATTACTTGCACGATAAATCGAAACACATGTTCAACCTACTACCATAACTTTACTAAATAACTATTATTTCACTTACTTTACGGCACCTGTGGTAATTTAGGAATTGCTGTCGGTTAGTTTGCGAGGCGTATACACTAGGAATGAATTTCTGGAATGAATTTAGAGACTGGCACCAGCTTGGAGATATGCGCCATGAAACTCGCCGTGAAAATGCACTGTTGTTGCAGCTACTTTTTTTTAACGAAACGCTCTTTTATGCACTAAAGTGCAAAAGTAAGTGGAACTCCCATGTATTCCGTCCCACACTTTGGGAAATAATGCTGATAATACCTCAAAACTGGTGTCATCCTGGAAATTCATTTAAGTGGTTACGCCTTGCAAACTCTTCTTCTTTCTTAGGTTTTACGTGCCAAAACCAGTTCTGATTGTGAGGCACGCCGTGGTGGAGGGCTCCGCATTAATTTTGACCACCTGGGGTTCTTTAACGTGCACTACAACGCAAGCACACACGCGTTTTCGCATTTCGCCTCTATCGAAATGCGGCCGGTGAGGCCGGGATTCGATCCCGCGATCTCGTGCTCCGCACTCACTGGATACGATTCGTAAAGTGCAATATGAGCAGTAAAGTAATCAATTACTATGGTAATTACTTCATTTTGTTTATTATTTGAATAGGTACTTGTATTTCTTATGCTAGTAACGTTTTTCCTCTTCGAATACTCCAGCTCAAGGACAAAAAATTCTACTATCTGTCACAGGCGATGTTGAAAAATTCCGTAAAACTTAAGGACACTCGGCCCGTATGCTGAAGGGGGCGTTCTTACTGTCGTGACTTCCAAGTCGTGACAGTGAGAATGCCAAAAACTTTGTCATCGGTTCAATGTGTTTCGGGTTAACTTTAAAAGTTTTTGTGGAAAGCACCAATAAATGCCGGATTATCCATGTATTAATCCGGAAACAATCTGGTTTTCCACTCACTGCAAGTCCCATCCAAATTCCTCCATAATGATCGGACACGATATAAACAGCTTACGTGTTGTCTCCTCCTTTCGCAGTTTTTCCGCCTTTTCAGCAGCGACTGCGGTTGTGGCACCTGCGAAAATTATGAGAAGAATAAATTAATTGTTGAATGGCGAGTCACACTTGCAACGTCACTTCATCTGTGAAGTTAGAAAAAGACTGCGGTGAATATGTTATAGAAACTAATTGAGCTCGGAGAAACAGTGTATGATGTAGTAAATTTCTCCGAAAGCACAGTTCCTTGTTTTGACTTACTGGTCGAGCTGAGATTCGATATTAGTACATGAATAATTTTTTCTTGAAGTATCTTCTAAAAGCCCTATAACAAGAAATTATTTCGCTCTTATTATTGCGTTTGACAAAGGACACCAACAAACCCTGCCCGACATATGTTTTGCTCCTCTCCGAGACATTGCACTTCTGATTGGTAATGCTCTTGACTTCAGAGGCACTTTTATTCTCTTAAATTTATTATAGCGAACTCCATTTATGAGCTCCCAACACCTTGAGCACGCTGAGCTACAACTCCTGGGTTCGATCGCGGCAGAGGTGACCGCTGTTCGATGGTCGTGTATTGTGCATTTGGTGCACGATACACATACTGCATCGTAATTTGGTCGTGGTTCTAGCAAGCACAAAAATTTATTTTCATTTTATGAGGTCCCAATTTCTCGATAAATTCAGCGACTGAAGCCGAACTGGTACGCCGCGCTACGTCACAGTCGTCACATTATAAACATTCCCTTACTAGAAACGAGTGCGTCGGCCAATTATGTACGACTCATATACATTCCAGTGTAAATAAATGCAGCTGGCTTGCCTTCCGAAATGTATACACCGCTATTCGCGCTGTGCATGTAGCCAAGTTAGACACGATTCTTTCGCTATGGAATTGGCGACAACTTTCGAGAAACTTACGATACATGAAGGCGCGTCTTGCGCCGAGCGACAACATTGTAACAGTTGTAAGCCAGTGAAAAAGAGAGAGAGAGAAAGACGTTTATTAAATCATAAAAAATAGACAATTGTACTTGTATGAAAAGGCAACCCCAGTAGTTTTTCCGGTGAGGTGCCTAGATTAAGTTAATGGTTTCGCTTCTTATAAGGTAGGTGAGCAAGCTGTCATATATAGCTTTGCGGTGTTGATGGGTCCCTCTAGGAAGGATCCAGTCATTGAGTGTGACGACTGAGCTCTGCAGCCCAGCAAGGCAGATTCTTCGCAGTGAGGATAGGCCAGGACATGTCCATAGCAAGTGGTGTGCTGTGGCTGGCGCACCCGTGGTGCCAGCAAGTGAAAAAGGGTCACCGGCAAACGATAATGAGCGCACATCTACATTAGGTGTTGAATGAAAATTGAATAGTTTTTTTTTTTTTTTTGCATGTATGTAACATATTTCCGCCCTGCGGGGAAGCGCTGTCCCGGTGCTTCTTAGGTAGAAGAGGAATGGCAGCGTTTAAAGCGGCTGACATGAACGACGTCATGGGAAGTCTGGAGGGAGCGCATAGTATGTGTGACCGGAGAGATCTCGTAGGTCACGTCGGTCTCCTGGTGGAGGACGCGGTAAGGACAGGAGTAGCGAGACATTAGTTTTTCAGGGAGGCTGACGCGGCGGGCCGCAGACCATAGAAGGAAAATATTCCCGGCAGCATAGTCGGTGTCACGGTGACGACTGTCATAAATGCTTTTCTCTTTGTTCGAGGAAGCAAAAAAAATAGCCGGCAGATCCCACGCGCTTTGGGAATCGCTGTTACGTGAAGCAGTGTGCGGGGAGCCTACCAAGTTAACGAAACAACCATGAAAGCACCAAGATGTAAACGATTGTTTCATGGCCCATATGACACGCACGTCATGACATTCATGTCATGAGTCCTCAGACGTCCCTTTAGCTACGCCTAAGAAACCTTAAGGCCCAAGCTCAAAAAAAGATGGCTGACTAATGGAGTAGCACACGAGGAATAAGGATTATAAACAGGGATAAGGTGCCTCAGAAAGGCTGGCCAACGTTTCGATAGGAGGACCTATCTTCGTCAAAGGCGGCCTCGTCATCCTCGGCGGGTTAGTTTTAAAGGGTTAGTGGAGTGACGTCACGTCGATGTCCGCTGTGGCTGTCTGTAAAGGGGGAGACTGAAAAGAAAATGAGCGCCGGCGCTTGACTGGCTAGGCGCGGTTTCTAAGACGAGGGGACAAGAGCGGGAGAGCGAGAAAGTGACAAAAAAATTATATAAAAAAAAAGAAAACCACCGTCAGAGGGGGTTGGGGGAGCGAGAGGCGAGTGAGCGTTCGGAGGAGTCGTGGTCGGCGTGCGTTTGGGGTCCCTGAAGAGCCGGTCAGTGTGCAGGGCTGACCGGCTCTTCAGGGACCCCAAACGCACGCCGACCACGACTCCTCCGAACGCTCACTCGCCTCTCGCTCCCCCAACCCCCTCTGACGGTGGTTTTCTTTTTTTTATATATATAATTTTTTTGTCACTTTCTCGCTCTCCCGCTCTTGTCCCGTCGTCTTAGAAACCGCGCCTAGCCAGTCAAGCGCCGGCGCTCATTTTCTTTTCAGTCTCCCCCTTTACAGACAGCCACAGCGGACATCGACGTGACGTCACTCCACTAACCCTTTAAAACTAACCCGCCGAGGATGACGAGGCCGCCTTTGACGAAGATAGGTCCTCCTATCGAAACGTTGGCCAGCCTTTCTGAGGCACCTTATCCCTGTTTATAATCCTTATTCCTTAAGGCCCAAGCGTTAGTCATGCACTTGACTATGTCTTTTACCATCATCCTTTAGTGTTTCTTACACTCAGTACCCACTTCAAACCACATTGCAGCGGTTTTTGTGTGTTAATCATTTTCTGCTGAGTCATTGTCATTTTTGCTCAGTCATGCTCATGACTACCACTTCTACCATAATCCTTTAGTGTTTTCGTCACTTAGTACCCACGTCTTCTTCTGCTTCTGCTTTCTGGGGTTTTATCTGCCAAAACCAGTTCTGATTATGAGGCACGCCTAGTGGCGGGCTGCGGAATTATTTCGACCACTGGGGTTCTTTAACGTGCACTACAACGTCAAAATTCATTGCAGTTGCTTTTGAGCGTTAATCTCTTTTCGCTGAGTCATTGTCATTTTTGCTGAAAAAGTCCTGCTCGTAACTATGACTTCTACCGCCATCCTTTAGTGTTTCCTTCACTTAGTACCCACGTCCGAACCCATTTAAGTGGTTTTTGAGTGTTAATTTTTTTCGCTGGTTCATTGTCATATAAGGCGGCTGTTTCACGACCTATCATGACCTATCATTTATGTTCGTCATGCACTTTTGCCATACTATGCCAATTTTGGTACCTACCAAGTTAACAAAACGACCATGAGAGCACCAAGATTAGGCGGCAGTTTCATCACCTACATGACATGCGTGTCATGACCTATCATTTATGTTCGTCATACCCTCTTCTCATACTATGCCAATTTTCGTACATATCAAGTTAATGATACGACCACGAGAGCACGAAGACGTAGGTGGCTAGATAGATAGATAGATAGATAGATAGATAGATAGATAGATAGATAGATAGATAGATAGATAGATAGATAGATAGATAGATAGATAGATAGATAGATAGATAGATAGATAGATAGATAGATAGATAGATAGATAGATAGATAGATAGATAGATAGATAGATAGATAGATAGATAGATAGATAGATAGATAGATAGATAGATAGATAGATAGATAGATAGATAGATAGATAGATAGATAGATAGATAGATAGATAGATAGATAGATAGATAGATAGATAGATAGATAGATAGATAGATAGATAGATAGATAGATAGATAGATAGATAGATAGATAGATAGATAGATAGATAGATAGATAGATAGATAGATAGATAGATAGATAGATAGATAGATAGATAGATAGATAGATAGATAGATAGATAGATAGATAGATAGATAGATACTGTCAAAGTGGCAAATGTTCGCCAAGAAATGCTTCGCATTTAAAAGTCCTCGCATCGCACACCAGTTCACGCGTCTGCGAAATACAGCTGCCACGTAGTCGTGCGAGGACCTTCACTCTCAGCATCAGCCGCCAATGTCCAAGAGCCTCGTTCATGTCGCTCGGCTAGAGATCGAAGCCGCGGCACCGGTTAGCTTCCAGACCTATGCTAACGATTCTCGACCGACAATTTCCCTCGTGCAGTCTGTCGCACGCCAAGAGTTGGCGAAGCTTGGAATTCTGTCTGTCTGTTCCGCCAACCGATCGGGAACCGACGCCTTTCCTACGATCCTTTCTTCGTGACGCCAGTACCCCTCTCCGCCTTTTCGCCACCCAGTGGAATGGCGAACATCCCATGACCAGCCGATTCGTTTCAAGTGCCGACGCGTTGGCCACATTTCCCGTCACTGCCGCAATACATAGACGTCATCGCAATATCAGTCTACCGTTCCGACATTACCGCCGCTCAACAAGTACACATACACCAGCAGCAGATTCCACAGAGTCATACAACTCTACTCAGGCGTCCTCATCTACACGGCACAGTCATTTACCTTCACCACGACGTCCCCTGCCTCGATCACCCACTATTCGCCGTTCTCCGTCCCCGATGTACCGACACTCTGCAAGAAACAGACGGGTGCAGCTCCTAGGCGTGACGCTGCTAGAATGACCCGGACTGCAATTCCTCTACCGGGTGCGCGAAGTATTTCAGAAGACAATGTTGGCTTCAGGCAGAGATCGGATTAGATTGGGAAATGCGCGCACACGCGCTTCGGACGTGGCCTACATCGTCATCTTGGCGGGTGCTCTGCGAGGATCCCCGCTCGCCGTTGCCGGCTCGTGAGGCCCCTGCCTAGCCAGCGCCTCGATGACCTGCTGGACGGCATGGAGTGGTATTTCTTAGTCGTCGCTCCACGTTGCTTCCTCGAGCTTCGGCGGTATACGTCCTGAGTAAGCTTCGCTTGGATGTTCGGAACAGTGGCATAGCATGTGCTCGAATGTGGCCTGCGGCACGCTCTACAATTGTCATCGGGGTGCGATTATGGATACATCCTAAGCAGTAGCACCGGGATCAGAAGCGCTCTCATTTGTAATTGCCTGAACAGCACGGCCTGCGATCTGCTCAGCCCTTTGCAAAGCGGCGGGAGGAGTCTACAAGCCAGCCGAAAGGCCTTAATCAATTCCTTATAGCAGGTCATCCTGTCTTTGGCGCTGAACCACAGCGGGTGGCCGTTGCCTCGGGCGCCGTCGGTTAGTCCTCGCGCTCGGGCGTGTGCCGCTTCGTTGTGGTTGGCGTTCTTCTCTGAGGCTTGGCCTGCGTGTGCCGGGAACCACTTGATTCGAGTCCTCTTGTCGCGGTTTGCCTGTCGGAGCAGGAGGCATGCCAACGTTGGGGCAATTCTTCCTTTGGTGGGAGCCGAATTTTGCTGAAAGACATAAGTCTTCTTTTTTTTCAAACAGTTTCTATCCAGGGATTGACAACAGAGGGAAGCACCCGCACATGCGCGGCAGAAATAACGCGGAGTTTTTTTGCAAGAAAGTTTGGCGACTGACACCATCACAGACGATGGAAATTTTGTGTGCATCACTGTAGGTACCTCATTAGCACTTGCGCAAAGCCACCTGTCGTTATGGCGGTTAACTTTTTGGTCTTGGGTGAATGTTATTTTCACCTAAAAAAACAGATCATTCCGGGCTCCTCCGGTTTCTTCAGCTTGCTTGCAAGCGCTTGGACCGGAGCAGACCATTCTTCCGAGTTTTATCGGACATGAATTGCCTCCTCCTCATGACATAGGAATAGTACCTCAAGTCCTCGTGCACAGTGAACCTGACAGTCGACTCTGTGACTTGGGGCTCCTTTACAATGGCCCGCATTGACTTCCCTGGGTCGTCACTCACGATCGCTTGCAGCCGCCGAGGAAAATCAGGGGTTTTGACGCCGTCTGACCACTCATTGTGCTTTTTCCTTTTCGCCACAGAGGCCACTTCACCGCCAGAACACATCAGTTCTGTCCGCACCTTGTAAACGAAATACTTCACTAGGTTCAGAAAGGTGGCAATTTCCAAATCGCTGTGGTGTAAGCCAGGGCGACGAGGACTGCATGGCGTTTCAATTCCTGCGTCAACCTGTACGCTTCCATCTTTGAACAAACTGCGCAATATGAATGATAAGGGGTCAACCAGCAAGAAGCCACACGCCTAGATAGATATGATGAGCCAAGTCTTGTCTATGGCGATAAACAATAGTGTTCTCAAATATCTCGCGCACCCTGACCATACCCATGGATAGGAATTTACTTGATGTATACGTGGATGGAGTCCCTGTTACTGTTCGTCTTGATACCGGCGCGCATATCTCTGATGAGCAACCAGGTTCTTCGATTGCTCACTAAAGTCCTGACACCTGCGGCGTCCTGTGTTGTGCGAGTCGCTGATGGCAGAGCACTGGCCACAATAAAAATGTGTGACGCTCACGTGGGTGTCGCTGGCCGCCAAACATCAGTTATGTTTACTGCTCTTCAAGAGTTTGCCCATGACGTTATTCTAGAGCTTGATTTTCTATCCAATCACTCCGCACTTATCGAATGCTCCACGAAACTCGTTCAACAAGATTTGATTTGCCTCCCGAGGAAATTCCCAGCAGACTGTGGTCCGCCGAGCACATTCGACTCGCCCTACAAGCCATTACCGTCGTCCTCCTTTCTCTAGCTCCATCTGTGCCTGACGGTGACTATTTCGTTTCTCTTCTCGCGGATGTCCTCCTTGCCTATCACGCTGCTCTTCCACACACCGTCATCACTATCACCAATTCCTCCACCAGCCTTCCTCTCATCGACTTCGAAATTGGCGACCACCTCCTACCGCAAGGCATAGCCTTGTGTACGCTATCCTCCCAAGACTGTCAGTTGTCAGGGTTGACTGCTGACATTACGCCGTCTCCGGTTGACTCTTTATCTTCGTTGCTGGCTGTCTTTCCTGAGTTCACAAACATGATTGCTCCTGATCTTCCGCCTCACCACGCCGACCAGCTATGCCACCGGCTTGCCTCGTTCAGTGACATTTTGACCTGAATGGTCGCAATTTAGGCCATACCTCTCCCACGGCACACCGTATTGACACCGGTGGCGCACACCCTATTCACAGGCGACCATACCGCGTGTCTTTGCATGAACGCAAAGTCATTCACACGGAGGTCGAAAAGATGCTCTCTCGAGATATCGTCGAAGCGTCATCCAGCTCTTGGGCCTTCCCTGCCGTTCTAGTTAAACAGAATGACGACACCTGGCCCTTCTGCGTGGATTACCGGCACCTCAACAAGATCAACAAGAAAGACGTTTATCCTCTACCAAGCATTGATTACGCCCTCGACTGCCTCCACGGTGCGAAGTACTTTTCTTCCATAGACTTTCGTTCCGGCAACTGGCAGATTGCCGTCGACGAAATGGACCGCGAGATAACTTCCCTTATAAGGCCCGATGGGTTATACCAGTTCAAAGTCATGCCCTTCGGCTTATGTAATGCTCCAGCTACTTTTGGACGCATGATGGACACACTCCTGCATTGTCTCAAGTGGTTCATCTGTTATTGTTACTTATACGACGTCATCCTTTTTTGCTCCTACATTGGCTCGTTATTTCTGCTTTTCGCAATGCTGGCCTTCAACCTAATTCATCTAAATATCACTTCGGACGCCGCCAAATCACTATCCTCGGTCAGCTTGTTGACTAATCTGGTTTGCGCCCAGACCCGCAGAAAGCTCGTGCCGTATACATAAGTTTCCTGTGCCAACATGTACTAAAGATTCCCGCAGCTTCGTGGGTCTGTGCTCATTCTACCACCGCTTCGTGCACAATTTTGCGGAATGGATATAATATAATTTTATTTCTGCCTCAAGAAATACAGACAGAGGAGCTGCAGAAAAAGCTGTCCTAAACAGCTTGACTAGGCCGCAGCCCCGAAATACAAAGCAGCAGCGACAGGCAATCTCATCGCAGACATGACGGCTTCATGTTAAAAAAAAGTAACAATATAGCAAAAACATAAGACCAAACAAAATCTTATCTGCACTTATATGTGCACAAACCAAATTACTTCGTCAGAAGCGTGATTACGCATATTTAAGACAATCGTCAAATAACATGCATGAAATAACACGAATGACAAAGAATAATAGACACAATATAAACAGAACAAAGAAACCATCCTATATTAAGCTTAACTGTATTTAAAGATTACTCAATGGTGCATTATTTTACATATGAATTGCATATGGAACGTATATCTCGTTGGGTACAGGTAAACAAGTTGATGTTAGCAGATTCGTACGCGTTGAGAAGGGAAGGAAGGGTGTGTTGCAGGCGCTCTTTCCCCGTATTGATGCGTGATGTTGGCACCAACCAGTTTTCGGGGTGTCTTAAAGGGTAACTCTTTTTTTTTCTTGTAAGTTTGCTAGATGCCTAATGTGACCTATATTATTTCTTTTTCTATTTTAAAACGAACGCTTAGCCGATACTGATAACTCTCAAGAAGCGACAGTTATATGGTGTTGGGCTGCGAAAACAACCGTGTAGTTCGATTTAGGTGCACGTTAAAGAACCTCAGGGGGTCGAAACTTTCCGGAGTCCCCCACTACGGCGTGCCTCATAATCAGATCGTGGTTTGGCGCGTAAAACCCCATAATTTTTTTTGCGGAAGTCGCCCGTCCCCTTACTGCTCTTCTGAAGGCAGACGTTTCATTTTCTTGGAACCCTGCACAAGCAACTGTCTTCTCGAACCTTATCTCTCTCTTGACGTCTCCACCTATTCTGGCGCACTTCGACCCGCCTGCTCTAGCATAAGTCCGCACTGATGCCAGTGGTCATAGAATCGGTGCCATTTTCTGCCAACGTCAGCAAGTTCACGACCACGTGATTGTATCCGCCAGCCGTCTGCTTTCTCCAGCAGGGCGGAATTATTCCTTTACTGAACGTGAGTGTCTTGCGCTTTTCTGGGCAGTTGCGAAATTTTGACCTTACCTACATGGTCGGCCATTTAATGTCACCCCAAACCACAATGTACTCTGTTAACTTTTGTCCCTGAAGGACCCTGCCGGTCGCCTAGGGCGCTAGGTGCTACGCCTGCAGGAATACTTATACATAGTTGCCTACAAGTCCGCCCGTTTACACCACGATGCAGACTGCTTGTCCCGCCATCCAGTCGACCCTCCCGGTGTCTTGCAGCCGATGATTCTGCTTCTGCATTTTCACTATCTGCTTTCGCTGACCTCGCTACTGAACAGCGCCGAGATCCAAACATACGTGGTATTACTGACAAGCTCAAATCTGGGTGAAGGATCCCTCCCTTCGCTTGTTCGTACTCCAGGATGGCATTCTACATCGGCGAAGCATGCACTCTAGCGGGCCTGATATGCTGCTTGTCATTCCCCGGCATCTTCGTACCACTGTTCTGTCCCAGCTGCACGATGTACCAACTTCTCGTCACCTCGGGGAATCTCCTACGTACGATCGTGTCCGGCGACGATTCTTTTGGCCTGGTCTATACTGATCTGTCCGCCGCTATGTCGCTTCTTGAGAGTTATTTGAGCTCCGGAAGAAGCCGTCTGTGCTCCCTCCTGGATGACTCCAACCTCTTGACGTTACTGCCGAACCCTTCTCTCGCATTGGTGTAGGCCTCCTGGGACATCTTGCACGGCCGCTGGATAAAAAAAAAGGTGCGGCCCGCAGCGTCGGGCGCGCTGCTATGGGAGCGAACGTGACGGCCATAGTTGCATGGCTGTGCCGAACGGTGCTAGCTCAGGGGGATGGAACGCGTCGGCTTCCACGCGCGACGGCGATGTAAACGCGTTCCTGACGCATTTGCTATGCCAATGCCAGACAACAGTCCCGGCCTGTGGCGCCGCGGCGGATCACACCGTTTTCGATGCACGCGGCAGACCGCACCTTTTGTTTATCCAGCGGCCGTGCCTCTTGACTCCGGCAACAAGTTCATTGACATCGCAACCGACTATACAACTCGGTTTGCGATCACCGGACCTCTTCCAACCTCCTGTGCAACAGACTTGGCCGAGTTCCGGTTGCACAACATCATTCTACACCACTGCGCTCCTCGTAACCTTCTTACCCACCGGGGTCGCTACTTCCTCTCTACATTTGTGGACTACTTGCTCCGCTCCTCTTCTACCCAACACAAACATACTACTGCATACCATCCGCAGACGAACGGTCTTACCGAGCGGCTTAATCGAACAATAGCGGTCATGCTCTCCATGTATGTTTCTGATGAACATCGTGACTGGGATACTGCTCTCCCTTTTGTCACATTCCTCCCGCCACGACACTGCAGGTTACTCGCTATTTTATTTGTTGTACGGCCGCGATCCCGTATTGCCTTTTGGCACAATACTGCCTACCCCTCAAGAGTCCGTGTCTGAGTATGCCCGCGACGTCATTGCCCGAGCCGAGGAAGCACACAAAGTGGCTCACCATTCCCTTTGTGCTTCGTAGAACAAACAGAAAAGCATTTATGACAGTCGTCACCATGATGCCGACTATGCTCCGGGCGATCTTGTCCTACGGTCTCCGACCCGCCGCGTCGGCCACTGCGAAAATCTGATGTCTCGCTATTCCGGTCCTTACTGGTTTCCCCGCCAAGTGACCGCCGTGACCTACGAGATCTCTCCGGTCACACCTACTACTCGCTCCCTCGAGGCTTCCCAATACGTCGTTCATGTCAGCCGCCTGACACGCTACCAGTTTTCTTCTACCTAAGAAGCACCGGGATGGCGCTTTCACGCTGGCCGGAGCTATGTTACACTGTTCTGGACAACATCGAGGAAGAGGAGCACGAGGTTGGGGCTGAAGAAGACGACGCTTCCGTGACTGGCAGGTTGTGCCCATCCTTGTCAATCATGCACATATTGTAAATACATTTCCCGTCTTGCTTCTTCCCCCCTTAACAATATTTTGCTCGATCTCACGTAGACTTACTCGGATACCCTTTTTTTGTGCGTTACATCGTGACATGCCTCAACAAATGGGCGAGCAACGAACGTGATAGGCCCCCTTTTCTATAGCTTATAATTTCCGTTCGCAGCATAAGGGTTACAGACACATCGGAATAGTGTCTTTAATCAGGGAACTACCCGTGATTTCTTGCGACTGTTTTGCGGTTTTTCTGGACCGACCTTGAAGGCAGATCAGTCTAGCATAGCGGTAAACACCTCACGGCGGTATGGTACCACCATATATATCCCTGTGCGATGGTACCACTTTACTGCTGGTACCGCCGTGCGCAACCGCAAGGCAGCACGATGGTAAGGAGAGCGTTCCCGCAGTCTCCCCTCATTACAGCTTGAGTTCTCAGACACTCTCGTTGAGACACTGCGCCTCTGGTTGTAGACGCTACACTGAGTTCTGAGCTGATCCTTGAGGAAATGACACTATAAGTATCGGTTGTCTACCACGTACGGGTAAGGCACGGTGGTAAAGAGAGTGCCAATGAAAACGCATAGCGCAACACAGTGTCGCAAATAACGACCTCTCAAAGCACGCTTAATGCATTCTTGGATGGCAACCAGAGTTGGTTCCTCATAAATGTTTTAATTGTGTAAATGGCCGTAAACCGGTAATGCTGTAAAGACAGGATACAAAAAGTTTGTGATAGACATCGAGTCCGCGACGACTAGAAGTGGCCGCACGTGCACATTTTGCTCCGAGGAGCAAAACGCGATGGAGACAAGTTTTGCAGGAGGCGATGAAGACAAATTATACGCTGAGGTCTTTTTTATCAAATTTTTTCGATAGGCAGTAGGTAAATAGGTCACGCAGCCTGACTTGCTCTTTATATACATCGAATTCATCATTGGCGCACCCTTTCTAAAACATTTATCGCTATTGCAAGAACAAATGCGTACCAGCAAAATGAAATAGTAATTAGGCAAAATTTTCGTGTAGTTCCATGGCAATTAATGATCACAGGTATGTAACACCACCTGGACAATGCTGTCTAAAGGTCTTAGTTGTCGCCGTGGCTAGTGAACGTGCCGTAAGATCGGAGGTGACATGTGGAATGGTCTCGAAGAAGAAAGCGTCGAAGTGGCGAGGCCTCCCTATTCATTCTTTTTTCAAGATTGCAGTGCAAAAAAAGAGTAAGAAGAAAGTGTGACCTTCAACTGGAAGCAGCTGCGATCGAATCTTCTGTAGGCGATAAAGTTTACCACATTTCAGAGATCCAGCCAATCAGCAACACTTCTACTTCCTGCAATCCATTATACTACAACACTTCATACTAAACCCCCGGCTTTGTTGGCTTCAGAAGAAAGAAGTTGGTGGGCTGCCATTTCAATATTCTAATAAACTAGACAAAATTTTATTAATTGTCCACGTGCGGTGTATCCTTAACTGCATGTACATCTTGCATATTTCTTTTGAAATGATTCGATCTAGAAAGAAGCTTGTGTGATCCAACAAAATGCAATGGCGCAACCCATGCAAGTGAATGTATTACCGTAAGGCCTCCTCTCCAAATTCCCTATTATTCGGTAAAAAAAGACGAACCAAAATATACGGGGAGATGTCATACATTGTTGTAGTTGGTGTATGCAAAGTTTTGCTGAGGCGGCAAGACGAGGCCGTGTATCACAATAAGAGATGCTGAGTGGATTTAGCCCTCTCGAACGCTTCTCGCAAAACCATCCTCTGTCCTGGCGGCGATACGCCACAAAGCGCCATCATCACCATCACCAGGAACGCCACTAGACAGGTTCACTAAGCATGGCGTCCGAAACGCAGTTCGCTTTGTCCAGTGAAACTTTATAGGTGGGGTTCAGCCTGTATGATTGTGAATGAATAGCCGCGCGACTGCATCGGTTTCTTCTTCAGGCGTAAAACTATCTTCGTTGTCAGCTAGCAGCGAGTGGGCTCTCATTTCTGAAAGTAGATTGTTTCGATAAGACCACACTCACGCGGCAACCGTTGAAGGTGCTATAGCTTGCACGAGAAAGCTGGTAAGGGTATTTTGTAGCGTTAGCTACACTGGCCTAGCCAAGCCCGTTTCGCGCGGCACATCAAGAGCCGTGCTGCGCATGCGCAAGGATCAGTGATGTCGCACGGCTTGCGCACCGGAGCCGGCACCTCTCGCGCACTCCGCCGCCGCCGCGCGCGACTCACCGCCGCCGGTCTGCGCATTACAGAGGAGTGACGTCGTAGCCGCGGTAGACGCACTGGCGCCGGCGCGCTCGCTGTGCAGTCGCCGTCTGACACTGCGCTGGAGCAGCTACGCTTCTGACTGGCGTTTGCCAGTGTGGTATAGCCATGGAGAAGGAGAGCGCAAATGCTGCTCAACAGCGCAGAAGAACGGAGAAGCTTGACTCATCGGATCCCGAAGTAGTTGCCTGGCAATTAGCGGTTGAGCGTAGGAGGAATGAACAGAAGAAGGCTAAACGTGTTGCGGAGACACTGGAGCAAAGGGACGAACGTCTAGCAAAGCGGCGTCGCCAGGAGGCTGAGCGACGTGCCCGACCACCCCTGCAGCAACAACAAAACGCCGTCGATGACGTCAAGGCTCGCCGATCGACTGAATATACTGTGAAACTCAGCGAAGGCGCCAATGCGACTCGGACCTTCAGCTGAACCTTTGCTAACGCTACGTATATCCTGGCATAGCCGAGCTAAGCCACTGCAACAATTTTTTTTCTCTCGGCTCATGTGCCTCTCGCCTCCAATTAAAAAATGAAATACATATGTAGCTGAATGATAATATAATTTTGCTGCTGCGCTTTGGTACCCGCTTTCATAAAACACCAACGAATGGGTGATTTTTTGTTTGAGCAACAACGTGTACTCGGCGAGAAAACCACCGATGACACGCCAAGCTTCAAGGAAGTCCTCAAAGAAAGCTTCTGTTTAACAAATTCAACACAAGAATACTTACGTAGGCGAAGGGGAGTGGAAGCTGTAAAAAATAGTCAGGTGTGGTAAACGTGAATTCATTACATTCACGAACTTAGCATATGGCTATCTATACATAAGATGAGCCAAATCTATCCCTACATCTTGAGTTTCATGTATTTGAATACGGACGCGTCATTTATTGTTTGTTTAGGTATGCCTTGTCTGGGGTGAAGGGGCTTTCGACCGATACAAGTGCCTCGCCACCAGTATATTGGGATAGGCGGAAAGCGCCAAACGTAGAACATATTGAAATGTATGGACGACGACATCAAGAAAAGTAAAGAACAAAGCAAGAGCTATCTAAATATACGAGGAACTGAGTTATATTTAGTTGCCTAACTTACGCAGATAGGAAACGACTTATAAACTGCAGTCATGTGAATTGAAGTGCTGGGTCTCGTACGTTATGCAAATATTATATGTAGTATAGAGCGCACGAAATCCTCGTGTACGTAATGGAGAATCCAGTAGGCGCACACAGGCGTGAAAACTATGCAGGAGGTCACCGCGCAATGGCGGACCGGTTTGCACGCTCTTTTCTGCATGCATGGAATGCGTTAAATGTATTTAGTCCATTTTGTACACAGAGAAGGAAATGGCGTGCAGGCAGAAGGAGCTTCACGCACTGCCCGCATCCCAAAACTTAGTATTGTCGTCACTAATTGTCCGAACTAAAACATCAACATATCATCAACATCAACATCAACATACAGTTGTATGCCAAACTGTAGAGCGAGTCGCATTGTAAAGATAAGTTGCCTACACACAAGACCCCCATACCTTTATGTTTACACTACAAGGGCCCAGCCACACATGTAGTCCAATGACTACATTATTTGCGCAGCTTTTAGTGCGCGCTGGCGATGCCCCTAACGAAAAGACTTCATCGCCTATTTTGAAACTGAATACATGGGGAATGATACAAGATTCGACGTACAGTTTTCCAAGATTCTATTCACCTTGCGGGTGCGTCGACAGGCGTGTCATTAAGCCCCGGGTTACGGAGCACAACTGCGAAAGTAGTGAGGATACATATAGGCGCATGCGCCCAGAACATCCTATAGAATCCGAGCATCGCCTGCTGAACTATTCCAACGAATCCGGCACAGCCACTGCTGTCTATTAGCACATCTATCTTTTGCTACCACTTAATGTAAGAAATCTGCGCGCAGGAGTGGGTGTGCGCATTTTCGTTTTCGTTGGAAGCGGATAACCAGTAGGGACGATATGGAGCTTGCCGGAATAGGTGAGGCGTAAACTCGTAAAGGCTCATGGGAAACGCCGTCTGCTCGGCGCTTCCGGTTCAACCGCTGACGGTTCCGTCACACGATTCTCCGTTCGCGGGGCCGGTCGCGCTTGCTCTCTGTGCACTTTTATCACAAGGTATCGCCCACGCTGTAAATATCTAGAGCCCGTGACGGTCGCGTCGATGACTGACCATAATATCTGAGCATAGGCAGTTTTTAAAATATTTTTTTCTAGCCGAATCGACCGAACACGTGAATTATAGGTATAAGTTATTAGGTATGATGAATCGCACTTTCTTGTTCTCAAGTGAATTCTGTTCGTACCAACGACAACTCACCACAGCTTCGCTAGCTTCCATCTGCACAGTAGTAGAATAGGGATCTGATTTTTTTTTTTTTTTTGCTTATTACATCTAAGTCAAACATGCAAACATGATCAAACATGCATGGTTTAGTAGTGGAGGTGTTAGAGGCGGGCAGGAGGTTCCAATCCATAACTTTTTCTTGGTACGAATGTCTTGGAGCAACATTTAAGCGAATACCTTGCATATATAGTATGGCGACCTTAATTTAGTGCTCGATGCAAGATGAGCAAGGTGTAGTGGAAGGATTTAAAAGGCGTAGACCGTAATTCTCGTATATTTTGTTAAAGGTGCACAAGACGAGAAACACTATCCTAACGATCACAAAGCTGCAATATTACTTATAAAGAGACGTTGAAAGCATATTAAGACAGACTCAAACTTGCGCGAAAGTGAACTGCAGTCGACGAACGCTTCTAGCGTACCTCACGTTCCATATCTTACATAACTATAACAAAGTGTCCCAAACACAAGGGGTATACTGCATCTTTGATCGCGTTAAAATGTGTTATAAATTTCTCTAGGCTTTTATAACAAATGTTTTTGTGAGGTTGCAGAAAGAGATACTACGTTAAAACATCGTTGAACCAGGCCGACCGCGTGGTGAACGTGTGGTTATTATGCATGTTCCATGAAATTTTATCAGTAACGCGGACAGCAAGTTATTTTAGAAAACAGCACAAGCATGATAAACGTCGCAAAACCTATAAAGGTTCGCTGTAAAATGATATAAAATTCCTAGTATGTCATACAAACTTGTCCAAGCATCTACGTTATCAGTGTATAAAAGTTCGAAAAGCTAAACGTGTGGAAGGTATTTTTTTTTTAAAGGAAAGTCAAGGTTCTTCGCTGTGCGGCGCTTGCTCAACGCGATTTATCAAGGACTAAGAAAGGCGAACACGTTAGTGTATACGACGGGCTCTAGCACAAATCTGATATTCACGATTGAAATGTTGCAAGATCGCTCACATCGTTGATCCGAACAGAATTCACTTGAGAACAATAAAGTGCGACTCGTCATTCAAGTCAGCCCGCGACTGTTACAGCACGCATACCTAATTCACGTGTTCGGTCGATTCGGCGAGGAAAAACATTTTAAATGACTGCCTATGCTCAGATATAATTGTCAGTCATCGATGCGACCGTCACGGGCTCTAGATATTTGCAGCGTGGGCGATACCTTGTGATGAAAGTGCACAGATAGCAAGCGCGACCGGCCCCGCGAACGGGAAATCGCGCGCCGGAACCGTCAGCGGTTGAACCGGAAGCACCGAGCAGACAACATTTCCCATGAGCCTTTACGAGTTTACGCCTCACCTATAGCCTAGCACATGATGCTCGGACAAGAGTGTGCTCCGTGCGCATGCGCCTGCCGTGGCTAGTTTAGTAGCGGAGCTCCGGGATACGGCGCTGATAGCCGTGTCGATCGACGCTTCCGTGAGATTATAAACACCTTGGAGAGCTGTACCATGAACTCCATGCATTGCAGGCACAATTTCCTGGTCGCGCTACCTGCGTTGCCATCTAAGCATGAAACAGAGTAGAGTAATATCCCAAACACTTCGTGATCGGGACGGCGGAGAAGACGTTTTCAGCCAATTCATGTCAACTGCCGGCGTATTCCGTGCAATGAAACATGAGGATTGTGATACGGCCGGTGTCTGCTTTCCGTCACCGAAACCGAGGAGGCCTACGCTAAAACAGACAGCACATGCAAGAGACCCTATAGCTACGTCAGGAAACTTACACGCTATGCGTGAGACGTATTAGTCGTTATGTTAGGATGAAGCATCACCCGCCGTGGTTGCTCAGTGGCTATGGTGTTGGGCTGCTGAGCACGAGGTCGCCGGATCGAATCCCGGCCACGGCGGCCGCATTTCGATGGGGGCGAAATGCGAAAACACCCGTGTACTTAGATTTAGGTGCACGTTAAAGAACCCCAGGCGGTCCAAATTTCCGGAGTCCCCCACTACGGCGTGCCTCATAATCAGAACTGGTTTTGGCACGTAAAACCCCATAATTTAATTTTTTTTTAGGATGAAGCATCCCATACTTTAACCCAAGTGTACAGCAGAACTTTTCTAAACAGAATAGCACCGCACTGATTTCAGCGAAGTTTATTCCATCTAAGGGAAAATTTAAAATGTTCATTCTAAGGAATCGGTATAATTCCGGGTTAGGTATTGAAGCTCGTCGTGAATCTTAAGGCCTCAACTAGCTATACGATAGCAAGTTTTTTTTTTCTTTCATTGTCAGAACTGTGTCTCAATAACTATGTATTGTAGTCCGTGCCTTATAACGAACACTTTTCGATCAAATAAGCAGGCTTAGCAGATACAAGTACATATGTAAAATACACGAGCCATAAAATGAAATATCTGCAAGGCTAGAATACCGACAGAAACAGCAAAGCCAAAAGAAAGCGCAAAGCAAATCAAGCAAGCGAGTATAGGCCTTAAGTCTGATGAAATATCTTAATTTTATGGATTTATACACAAATTTACTTTGCAATGGAAGACTTTAGGTTAAAAGACGTGAATGAAGCTTAAATAGTTTTACTACTACTCCTGTGTTTTACAACTGTCCATGATGTTAGACGGAAATACAGGACTGCAATTTCTAGAACAGCTAGAGTAACCATGAAGCATTCTAAAGGTGGCGTATGATTGCGCAGCTTTCGCTAAATTGGCTCCATTGGCATGCCAGTGCAATACGTTGTGGGCCTAGTTGGTGCATAGCTTTCTAAATATGAAGCGCGAACAGTAACAGCACACTGAGAAGGAACAAAGACAGAGAACAAAGACTCAAACAACAAAGTCCTGTCTTTGTTCGAAAAGACTTCGTCACCTCTTTAGAAAGGCTGCATTGGCCGTAGTGCTGACAGTGATGTGGGTCCGTAAACGTGAAAATGACCCGAGATTATGCACTGTATAAACCGAAGCTGGCTCTCCCGTAATCGAGATTAGATGGAAGCATGAAATGACAGCCATATGGCGTCGTTTGCTGCCTGTGATGCCGTCGCCTTCAACCGCTTTTCTTCCAACTGCGTAGCGTGACCAGCGTCTGTCGCTACGTTTTTCTTGTAGCGCACCGCTCACGACTCACGGACCACTGGCGTTGAAAAGAGCACAGGCAACCTATCTATCTGCGTTTCGAATGTCGGCATTATAAATGACGCATGAAACTTCAGCGTACTAGAAATGACAGCTTGAGTTATATTCTGAAAACAACAAACATTATGAAGGAATCAGAAGCAATATTTTTGTAAGTTGTTTGGGAAGTATGTAATGCTGTCCTGCCCAAAGGGTTTGGGGCCACTTTTGACACGTTCGCTTACTTTTGACAAGTTGCTCGGGTGATCTCGTTTTGTTCTCGCAACGATGCGCGGGTGTTCTCGTTTGAGTGCCCGGATAACTGCTCTGGTTTTTGGCTCAAGGTCCCTTTATGGTCGCCTACAACGGGACCTAAAAGCATTTCATGCTTAACGCAACGCATGGCGAAAGCTACACACAAAGAGATATTATTGTTTGTTTATTACTAGAAAACTTTTGTCATTGTCGATGTAAAACCAAGTAGCGATGGAATCGCTACTTTGATTAACAATCTCAAATTATCGACTAGTTCCGGATTTGATGGCATATAACACGAAAATCTTAAACCATACAATAGTACCTTCCAGTACAATCCTTAGTCATATATTTCAGCAGTCACTGTCAACAGGGGAGCTGCCGAATGATTGGAAAGTCGGCAAAATCATACCCATCTTCAAGTCAGGTGACAAGTGCGATGTGAATAATTACCGTCTCATATTCCTAACAAGCATTCCCTGCAAGTTACTCGAACACATCATATTTACTAATGTCGTTCACCACTTAGAATGTAATAACTTGTTTTAAACATCAGCATCGATTCAGAAAAGGCCTTTCATGGGACACACAACTAATCGAATTTAATGCGGATATTTTTCAAAATATGCATGACAATGCTCAGACTGACTCAATCTTCATAGACTTATCTAAAGCATTTGATCGCGTTGCTCACTGTCGCCTCATTTGTAAACTCTCATGCTTAAACCTTGACGAACTAACAATTTCGTGGATAAGAAACTTTTTGTCTTTTCGAAAGCAGTCCACTGTCATTGACCAGTACTGTTCCCCTTTCAGTAACGTAACATCAGGCGTACCTCGGGGAAGTGTCCTTGGACCCTTACTCTTCCTGATTTATATTAATGACTTGCCATCTAACATTACATCCAGTGTTCGACTATTCGCAGATGACTGCGTTATCTACCGTCAAATCCGCTCCCCCGCTGATCATATCGCTCTTCAACATGACCTTCAATGTGTCACTAACTGGTGTTTGGATTGGCAAATGACCCTGAACACTAACAAATGCAATCTAATGACATTTACTCGCAAAAAAATCCTACTCTATCTTCAGTTACTCACTTGGCAATAGTATCGTCGCTAGCACATCTTCATACAAGTACCTTGGCATCCTTCTAACACCGAGCCTTTCGTGGTCATCCCACAGTGAAAAAATAACGGCTAAAGCGTCGCGTACTCTCGGATATCTAAAACGTAACCTTCGCAGCGCTCCTTCCCTCACCAGAAATATAGCCGACCAAACATTAGTGCAACCCCAGCTCGAATTCGCAGCTTCTATATGGTCACCTGATCAGGCATATCTAATCCACCTTCTCGAGTCAATTCAAAACCGCGCGGCGCGTTTCATTGCCAGAGCTTATAGCCAATTTTCGAGCATAACTAACAACAAGTTGTCGTTGTCACTTTCATCTTTGGAATCACGCAGCAATATAGCGTTGGTTTGCCTTCTGCACAAAATTACGCACAATTTACAACCGTCTACTTTACCGCTCGTTCGTCCCTCTCGCGCATATATAGACGTCTGCATAATCATCTCATTTTCCAACGCATCTTCGGTCACACCAATGCATTCAACTGCTCAGCTTTGCCACGCGTCATTGCGCTGTGGAATGGTCTTCCTGATAACATCGCTGACATTAACGACCCAGTAACCTTCAGACAAAAAATCAGTGCAATATTTGGCTAGTACTTCGCTAAAATTCAGTGTCTGTTTTAGTTTTGTTGTTCTTAACTTCATTGTTGTGTATTTAGTAAGCATTTGTGCTAAGAATGTTTGCTTTATACTGCATACTGGAAAGCTAACAACTGTTAGTTTACCTTCCTTTCTTCTTGTTTTTATTTTCCGTTCTTTGTTCATTATTTGATTCTCGTTGTGTTCTTATTTATGTAACCGTATAACATGTTCTTGCTCCACAATTGTTATCTGTACCACCCCCCTCACGCAATACTGCTTCTGGAGCCTGTGAGGTATATGAAATAAATAAATAAATAAATAAATAAATAAATAAATAAATAAATAAATAAATAAATAAATAAATAACGCAGCAGTGAAGAGGATATCGCAAAGTTGCAAAATTAGGCATCAGGAAAAAAAATGTGCTATCAAGAATAACAAGATGTCTGACATAGTTGAAAGGAACGAAATACCACTGGATCTCATCTTATTTAATTTGTGTGCGTGTCTATGATAGCAACACAGGAACCAAAAGGACAGATTGTTGGGCAGTTCAACGTACGGAACAGGGAGAATATGTAGGGAGCCACGGAGAGAAGAACAATGATGGCGAGCAGGACACCGACCACTCGTGGTGAAGGGCTGCAATTTGAAACAAGCAGAAGGAGTTACACAAGAAACGAACACGGAACAGCGTTGAATCAGAATTGACGCTATAGTGAAGCACTAAGCCACTTCACACTGCACGGTCGTTTTCATTCATTCGTTCAATAAATTTATTGATAAATCGCATCAGATGGTTACAAATTATCTGGACCGATAGCCTACATAGGCTAGTGGTCGTTCCAGTGAATAATCCGTCAAAAAGGTCAACAGTGCAAATGTATGTGCATACAAGTAATAAACTCTGATAAAAATATAACAAGCCATTATGACAGCATTACAAAACCTAACAGGTAAAATACGTAGAATACACTGACGACAGCAAGTAGAAAGGGTTGTTTATAAATCTTGATATTGAAAATCAAATATTTTCGCACTATATCTAAGATTTTATGCTACTTTAACTTCTAAGGGTAGTTGATTACAAGCTTCCGTCCCATGTAATTCAATTAATAGTTTTCCATGTAAATTACAGCATTTAGGGAAAGTAAAGTTGCCGATTGAGTGTCTTGTGTTACGCGATGGTAGAGTGAAAAGAGTGGAGGAGAGGTGAGAGTTGGCGCCTATCATTTTGTTAACAAAAAGGGCAACCATATAATTACGAAGTGCCGAAACTGATTGTGTACGTTGTTCCTGAAATAGCGTTATTAGAATACACACAATTGCCATCTAATATGCTTAGTTCTCTTTTTTGAAGTCGTAATAGTGGTTTTTGATATTAAATATGTGCTACACTCCATGATTCTATACAGTAGCTTATATGAGCTTCCGAAGGACAGAAAGAGAAAAGCATTTCCATGCTTTAATTAGGCTATAACAACCATACGACACATTTCTGCAAATATTATCAAGCTACTATTTGCTTTTTTGGGCAAAGAAGTTGAACCGGGTACAATGAAAACAAGGCTGCGTTCAAACGATGTGTCCAAACGATGGTGTTGGTGATGTCCATGTGATGTCAGAAAGTTCAAGTTATTAAATGAAGCAGAATCCCACTTTATACAAGAAAAGCCCGCATATGTCGCGTTGGATATATGCTTACTTTCGAAAGCAATATTTCCTCTCTTGTGAAAGGTTGCTACTTGCACTTTGCCGATACATGCCGACTGGCGACGTATGTCACGTGACGGGAAGCTGGTGAGCAAAGCTTGAAATCGCGTCAGCATTCTTTCTAACAAACGTATATGGTGAAGTACGTAATGCTGACCTATTTCAATTCCGGAAGTGCAACCTACCGTATAAGCATAACTTCATATTACAAGCATTTACTTTTACCGTTCCTATCAGGTTCTACGAAATGCCGTCAGTGGAAATTTGGCTCACTTACAAAGCGAAGACACATGTATGTTGGAGATTCCTAGAGAACATTCAAGTTTTTTATGAAGCCAAATGTTTTGGTAAAACAGCAACATGTTTAAGTTTTATACTGCGGGGCCACTGGCGAAAGATTACGCTCCGCGTGCCTAAGTCTAGCGAACTTGCAAGTATGTTGCTTCGCAGACAGCATTGTCAAAGTAACCATTGAAAGCCGAATCTTCGTTGTCTGTCGAAGCATTATTGTACCAGAAAGCTCTAAACAACGTAAGCGTAATGATTAACATTAGATAAAAAAATAAGAAAAAAACATGTGACATGGAACGGAGAGATAGATAGTTTCAAAAACAAAAGAAACGAGAGAGGAAAGGAAAGAAATACTGCTTTTTCGCCAAATGAAAGGGGACGCAAACTAACACGAGAGGCCCGGGTCTATCCATAGAGCAACAAATTTGACTCTCCTGAACGTCCATTTGTTCTACCGGTAATCATACTGCGAAGAAAGAACAATTAACCATTGGTATCATGCACTACTTAGTATTATAATGGCTGGCCTGCAAAACCTCTGCCGCAATCCCACTTCACGGTGCCGCCACCCTCGAATGGTACCCATACAATTTTGGCACTTGAAGGAAGTGTGTCGTAAACTGGCGGCCTTCTCAATAAAAACATGCTCAGCATGTTCGTTGACACTGGAATCCGCTCCACCTCCCCCGCCCCCCTATCCTCCCTCAGCTCATAACGTATTACCGAATAAGAGTGGCGCTAGCGTCGGTTGAAATTTGCGTGCTTGCCAACAAGGCAGTATATACGTTGCAGAGGAAGGCCGGCACATTCGACCTCACTGGCAATCATCTACACGGCACAGAATATGGTGTCTCCTCAAAAAATTGCAAGAAAGCTTTGCGCTCCGACAAAGCGGCCAAAGTACAATTCAATTTTTGCTATAGAAACGTCGGTGTTGAGGAGATCGACGTGCCAGTGGGCTCCCGTAAAGTCAAGTTTCATTTGCTCTTGCACTATAATTTTTCTATCGCATCCGTATTTATTCGAATCTAGGCAAGTCTTGATTCTAGGCCAATGCCCGAAATTCGGAATGTCAGAAAAAAAAATTCAGTGGTGATTTAGAGGAAGATGCGAGAGCAATTCATCCGCATTACGTGACACCTCTGTGAGGTACCGGATCTGTGATGATCAACCGCGTACACTCACTCTCCAGCCCCCCCCCCCCGCCCTGCCTCTTTCTCTCTCTCTCTCTCTCTCTCTCTCTCTCTCTCTATATATATATATATATATATATATGCATATAGTGGCTTGATACTTCAATGGGACAAACGTATGTACAAGTATGAGAGGCGCAACTTCACGGTTTTCCTGGGTTTATGTACCAAATGGTTGCCAGTTGGCAAACAAACAGAAGATAATCGCACAGTTGTGCCTCTCATTCTTCTATATATTACACCAGGTGACCGGCTTCCCACCCTTTACACACATACACTTTATTCTACTTTGACAACTGAAGTGCTCATGCCTTAAAATAAATAAAGCTTTCCTCTAAACTAAGCCGGACAAAAAAGAAAGCCAATCGACAGTGAATAGAGCAAGCAACATCATCGAGCTGTTGCGCTTTCGTAATTCGCGCACTTCTAGACTGGTCGAACTTTCATATACTAGGTCGCCGTGACAGAGACAGAGAACATGGATGGAGTTCTCCCCTTTCTATTAAACCATAGGCTTTCGCGGCGTCCAAGGCCCTCGCTACCAGCCTGCGCTGGCTTACGAGGGCGGAGCTGGCTAGAGCCCTCTCCCAAAGCTCAGGTGTGTGGTATGGATTGGGTGTGCTAAGGGGTGATTCTGAACAGCCCCCAATCATGCGGTAGAGGGTTCCCTGTGCTACGCAAAAGTGGCAAACTTGAGAGGACATGTAAGATGTGAAGAATGCGGTCATGACCTTCGGTTAGCTTTTTATCGTGGGGTTTGAAATATTCTTCGTTCCAACCTATAGTGCATGGTGATTTTCTGATGAGAGACTAGAGGGTGTGGTCGCCAGGGCTCTTCTGTTGTGCCAGGGGCTCGGTTAGTGAAAGCTCGAGCCGTGAGATGCAACATCTCGTTGCCCGGGATGTCATGCTGCGCTGACACCCACACAATCTTTACTCATCTCTTGGAGGGAGGGGGGATATCTCACTGGAGTATTTTCCAGGAGGTTCGGTAAATTCTGCCGTAAGAGAAATTGCGGCATGCTTCTTGGGAGTCTGTTATGACGGTGCCTGCGTTCGTCTGTGTAATCGCCAAGGTGATGGCCACTTCCTCGGTAACGATGGGGTTGTCATTGGGGATGGAGACGCTTGTCAGGTGCTCTTGGCCTACGATGACGGTGGATGTGGAGGCTCTCCTGCCGGGGTACAGGGCCGCGTTGTTGCAAGCGAGTAGTGAATGGTTGCCGTACAGATTGGTGATCGCTTTAGCCCTTGCAGCCCTTCCTGCGTTCTGGATAGGGCGCATGTTTCTTGGTAGCGGTTAAAACTTGATCTGGCTCCGTTCGCACTTGGGTAGCAAGGCCGTCGTTTGGGGTTGACGCTGCAGCGGCATGTTAATGACCAGTCTTTTGAGAATAGTTGGTCTCGTTGTCGTGATGGAAAGTCGTACCCGTTGATTGGTCAGATGAGCCTCTACGAATTCTTCGGTGGAGTTGTGGAGGCCTAGCTTCAGCAGCTTGTCGGTAGACGTTCTGATTGGTAAGCCCAGAGCGCGCTTGTAGGCTTTGCGCAAGAGGGTGTCGATTTGATTGACGTCTGAGGAAGTCAAGAGTGCGGCGGTACGGGGTAAGTGACTCTGGAGACAACGAAGGCTTGTACGAGGCGCAGCGCGTCCTCCTCCCCTATGCCCCTTGTGTTCAATATTATTATTCGGAGCATGTGCGTGGCTTGCTCGACCGTCGACTTTAGTCTGTTTATAAGGATGGCGTTGGCTCTGTTTTGCTGGAAGTGCACCCTGAGAATCTCGATAGCTGGAGGAGGGGAGATTACGTGCCCTTCCAGGTGAATGCGTAGGGCGGGTAAATCTGGCTTGAGATTTTTGCCGGGAATGATCACTAGCAGTTCCGACTTCTGAGGGGAACAGGCCAGCCCACACCCCTTTGCATAGTTGTTAACGACATCCGCCGCGGTTGAAGCCTGTCCTCCTGTTGTATCCCTGCGATCTTGTTTAGCCGGGGTGGGCGGGGGGGGGGGGGGGGTGCAATCCAATGAGGGGTATATTGAAGAGGAGGGGGACATGACCGCTTCCTGTGGGGTTCCTCGACCTCCAATCAGGAAAGGGTTCGTGGCCTGATCTCCTATTTTTCAAGACAGTCTTGCGGTCCGCCATGAATTCCTTTATATAGTTGTACATCCTAGCGCCACTGTCTAGGGTGTTGAGATTGGAGAGTATGGGGGCGTGTTTTATGTTGTCGAACGCCCTTTTCAGATTTAATGCAAGGATGGCGGTCGGTGAGTTCCGTGTGGTGGGTGTCATTGCCTCTTCTTTGATTTGCAGCAGCACGTCTTGGGTCGATAGATGCGGGCAAAATCCGACCATTGAGTGTGACTGTTTTCTTCCAGGTACGTTTGTAGTCCGACCAATACTATGTGTTCAAGCAATTGGCCTACACGGGAAGCAAGGGAAATGGGTCGCAAGTAGTCGATGTTGTGGGGTTTTCCACATTTCTGTATGAATCTGACCTCTGCAACCTTTCATTCTTGTGGGATTGTGCCGGGTCTCGAGGTGTTGTTTAGATGCTGCGTGAGTTCCAATATGGACAGGTCGTCGAGATTTGCCAGGATCTTGTTAGAAATTTTATCTGCTCCCGGAGCGGTGTGCTTGCGGAAGTTCTGTATGGTTGTGGTGACCTCACACAGTTGTATATCCTCGTCCACCCCTGCGTTAGGCTGACCCGAGTACGGTGGAGGGCACTCCATGGATTGTTTCGGCAGATATCTGTGCTTGAGAGCCAGCAGGAGATCTTCCATGCTTCCCGGAAACTGATGTATTACTTTAAGCATATCGTGGTGCGATTCAGTTTGTCATTTACTGGGATTAGGTACCGTAGGAGTCTCCAGGTCTTGGATGTGCTGAGTGTGCCGCGCAAGCTGTCGCACAGAGAAAGCCAGTTATCTTTACACAGTGCTGCTACATATTTTTCTGCTTCCTCTGTGAGCAGCGAAATTCGGCGTCTCATCTTCTTGTAATGTTTTTTTCACCTACGTAGCAATCCCTTTCTGGCTTCCCAGAGGTGGAGTAGGTGGTTGTCTATACTGGGAGTGATGGTGTTAGTTTGCAGTACTTTGGTGTGTTCTTTAATGTCTTCCCGTAGCTGTCCGGTCCACTCTCGGATGTCTAGATTTGGTTCCGTCTCTGTACCATTCGATCTGCCACCTCGCTTTTTCCGGTAGCTCGTCCAATCTGTGAGCCTGGCTTGGCCCACTCTGATGCTATAATCTCTGCCCGCCGTGATGGTCGCGAGGATGGCATTCTCACTTCCTAGGTACTCATCCAGATGCTTCCATGTGGTGCGAGGTATCTTTCTAGTGAAAGTGAGGTCGGGAGCTGTGTCCCTGGTGACGCTCTTTCCTATCCGCGTGGCAGTCTTCGGATCAGTGACGAGACGTAAAACTTGTTCCCTCGGGGGTTCGAGTAAGCATAGCCCCAGAGCATGTGAGCCGCGTTGAAGTCGCCCGTGACGACCAACTGGTTGTTTCCTGCTTATGTATGGGTTGTTCGATTACATTTTGATAATGTAATCGGCTGATAATGTGCAGGTGGGAAAGCTTTAACTAGGGGGTCGGGTGGTTGCGATGCTTTAGTGGGTGTGTCGTTGGGACGGAGACGTTTCTCGGGTGGGGCTGAAAGCGCCGCGGGGGCAGTGGTTTGCTTGGCTGCCTTAGTAATGCTCTGGAGTGCCATGCGAAGGGAAGCTAGCTCTGTTTTGAGCAGCGCTTTCTCTTCTCCCAGTTTGGCGGCTGTTTGTGATAGTGTATCCTGTGCTTTAGGAGATACTGCTCCAGCCCAGCCCACCTGTGAAGTTGACTACGGCGAACTGCTTCCTCCCCGTCTTCTTGGTGACCTGGGAGCCACGACGCAGTTCACTACCTAAGCGCAGTAGGCATGTCGTCACGCCCATGAGAAACATGGGCGTGACTCATTGCGTTTCTCATGGGCGCCCATGGTTACCGAGATTCCGTTTCTCGTTGAGTTCTGAAAAAATCTGCAATATCGTGTTTCCGCATCGTGGCATTAATATTTCTGCAGTCGGCAGTGTGGCGCTTGCGGCCATATCACATCCTCGAGTCTAAACCCCCGCAACTTTTGTAAATTACGTTTTTAAAACAAGTATTGGCCTACATTCGAGTAAATACGGTATTTTTGCGTACCTCGGCAGGCCCCGAGAGCCATTGTTCGGCAAGCCAGGTACGCGGCGGGGCCCAAGAAACTCTAACGTTCTGCAGTAATAAAAAAAAAAAAGATTGGTTGACCTTTCCTTCAGAGGAATTGGTCATAACACGGTAGCGAAACGTGTATTGAAGCAGTTGCAGATTGTGCACAATATTTTATTCTTCACAGTTTAACTCGAAGGGCGAAGCAATGACAGTGATAGCAAGCAAACGAGGCATGTGCTGCTACGCAGCGTAAACAGCACGCCAAAGGGTACCAGGTTTCATATACATATGCACCCTGCATCCGTCAGGAGCCTTGACCTTCACTTCGCAAACAACGCCACTCATGTCTACTTTGTCGTCCGCATCGGGAACACTCCGCAGACGCTCCGCGCCACGCTAACGCTAGGACAGCCGCAAACCAAGGGGATGACAACCTCGAGCAACGTCCCGCTTTTCATAACAGTCGGTTTTTGTTCTGTGCACGGCACAGCTGGTTGCGGAGGTGGAATTATCACAAAACGCCAACTGTTCTACAAAAGATGCCATGTCCACGGTGTAAAAAAGGTTGTGAATGGAAGACGGCGCCAAAATTGCCGCCCGACTGGCCGCTCGAGGTATTTTGCGTGTATTCGCGGGCATGTTTCACTCTCGGAACCACAGTTTTATGTAGCGCGTATTGAGCAACAGAAAGCTCTGTGCGGAGTTTGTCATGGTGCTCGACAATTTTCTCCTTCACACTTTTCATCTAATTATAATAATTAAGCAGTTGAATAATGAATTAAGACTAATTATCTAATTATGCGGAATTAATTAAATTAAAATTAATTCCGCATGGAAAAAAACAATCTGAGTATCTCCAAATGACGGCAAACAGCATTACCTTAGTTCTTTACAGCTACATGGCACCCGCCGTGGTTGCTCAGTGGCTATGGTGTTGGGCTGCTGAGCACGAGGTCGCGGGATCGAATCCCGGCCACGGCGGCCGCATTTCGATGGGGGCGAAATGCGAAAACACCCGTGTACTTAGATTTAGGTGCACGTTAAAGAACCCCAGGTGGTCCAAATTTCCGGAGTCCCCCACTACGGCGTGCCTCATAATCAGAACTGGTTTTGGCACGTAAAACCCCATAATTTAATTTAATTTGCATATTTTAAAGTGCGCGTGTACGTGGGCGTGTGTGTGCGCGTGAGAGCGCGCGTGCGTGTGCACCATAGGAAGAGAGCAATAGTTGATTTCGAATCCCCATGGTCGAAACTGAACTACAGAAAACAAGTATTTTTTTTCATCCTTATGGCTTACCATTCAGATTACATTCGCCGGAAGGAGACATATGAACTCGGCGGTTGTGCTAGGCCTAACCTCAGCTGAACGCGATCTACATCTGCTGAAACTACGGCTCAAGCTGTGCGGCGGCGAGGCGTAAAGCCTGTGCATTTCAACTTCGGAAACATGTGCCATATTGAGCGCGGCTAAACTAATATACACGCACAGGTATTGTGGCAATCACGATACTGTTGCAAAACTATAGCTCCTAGCTGATACCACGGACTGGTGAAAATAATGTCGGCAGGCCATCTTTTCGGCGGTGTCAGCACTAAACACTGTCACATTACTACGGCTCGCGGTCGTCGGCCACGTCGGCGTACAAAAATTTAAGCATCATCGTGTGTCTCGAGCAGCCGTACAATCTTTGGCATCGGCAGCCTTCGCCGGACGCTTGCAGGAGCTGGCTGTGTCCTATGAGTCCTTGGTTGTGTCGTCCCACGAGCTCCGATTGGTGGACGCGGATGAGCGCCCTTCGACGCTTGCGCAACCGTGTAGCTGTGTTAGGTGTCGATGCCGCCACTCACCAACAGGCGAAGCAGTCTCCATGCCTGACGCCGAAGGCGCCCAGTCGCAGTGCAGTACGTACATCACCGGTGGCATCGCCCACACGCGTTCGGCCCAGAGCGGTGCTCCCTGAAGGTCAAACTACAAGTACGCGTGCAGGCGCGCTACACCTCGTGCCCACGTGCCTCACGCATGCGCATATGGCGCAGGACAGATCGTACTTGTCGAGGGGCGGCGCGTGCGCAGATGTCTTCTCCAGGCAAATATCGGTGGTCTGGCTGTCTCAAAAAATGCGAAACGGTGTCTACCACCGCCAAAATAGTGATGATAGCCCGGCCGTGATCATGCCTACATCGCACAGGCTTTCCCTGGAGCACGGCAAGCGAAAGCGAACACTTTCGTGTTATAAACAAGCAACCGCAACTAAGTACTCTACTCTTTTCTATCCCTTTCAGCCGCGGATTATGGTCTAGTGTTGGTCAATGTATAAAATTTGCATCATTTGATGTCATGGTGGTGCAGACTCCCTCGAAAGCAAGTCAAATGTAGAATGATATTTGGCGCATCTTAAAGTGAGTCATCATAATCACAGAATAATTTTATATGCAATAATTGTACTGTTAGACATTCTCCGTTTGTTCATAAAAAGAATTGAATCAACCGTTCAAAATACATGGGCAAATTAATTACGGGCTTCAACCATAATTAGAAAGGAAACAAAATATTTCGCCATGAATTTTTGCGTGTGCGGTATTCCGCTAAACAGGCGGAATACCACTTGGGCGGCAGTGTAATCGCGAGCGGCCGGCGTCGTGGCGTCACCGTGGAGGCCCCTAACGTTTGCCATCCCGCTCACCCGCTACACCGCCTTATCTGCCAGCTCGGCAAAGCTAAGGCGAAGCGATGCGGCACGCGCGCTGACGTCACGGCTCACGCAGCTGTGGCGAGGCTCGGCGCGGCCGGCGCAGCTGGGGTGAAGCGTTGCTAGGCGACGCATGATGACGACATCGCCAGGCACAGGTTTTGCGGCGAACACTCGACAGACCATCCTCGAGCTTACAGCTTCGCTAGTTCACAGGTGTACGTGGCATTGCGCTTGGATCCTTTCTGCACTACGATCGGCCCAGATTCAGGAGTTACGCATGACGGCAAACGCCCAGAGTAAACACCTTCGCTGTTAAAAGTTAGTGACGCCTCACTTAGTGAACGCGGGGACGCGCAAGCGTATGGGTGCTATAGCGCGCACGCGAAGCTATGGGCCTTCGGTGCGCCTAGACGCCTGCACCATAGAGAAAGGAATTCATGCCTGCACTGTCCGCATCGCACATCACATTCAACACAGGGCTAGCGCCGCCGTGCCATGCGCAGCAACCGCCGCAGTAGACCCCTCCCCCGCACCCTAGTGGGAAGAAGGCGCGCTTCCTCCCCCCCCCCCTTACCGCCCTCGCGCACGCGAGATTAAACCACCATCGTCGGCTCACCGTCGCACCCTTTCACTCACACACTATAGTACAGCGCGCTAGGACGATGTGATCACTCAGTGTTGCCAACCTCCGAAGCCCGTTTGCCCCTAACTCAGATGACAATCTTCCCTAGATTTCCCTAGGTTTCTGCAAAATGTGTTTGTTACGTTTGTGAATTTGTTTACTGTAAGATAAACGCTTGTTTGTGTTATGCAAATCACTGCAAATGTTCTAGTCTGAATTTATTTCTGTGCTCGTTTCAAGATTCGAATAATGAAGTCACTGGACACAAACTGAAATGATGTCGTAGTGCAAGTTGTGCTAACAACATGGCACTATTGTTGAAGCGGTATTAACAGAAGAAGAGGTCAGCGCGTGCACAGCGTACTTTGTCGTTGTCCAAACTTGGTGTGTACCGAGACCAACGTGCCAAGATTAAACGGCACCTTATTCGAATTGTAAGAATGGCACCTGACCTCTCTTAAAATGTAAGTGTCGAAACAGTGCGCTACTGCATGAAAGCAATGCAAAAGACATCACTTTTCTTTTTTACATGCTGTGTACGACATACCAGCACGTCATTTTCAACGAAGCACAAGAACACGCAACTAATTTTTATCTTTCCTACAAAGCAAACCTAGCCCTATCACATGAACATTGCAACTCTGTTCTTCGTTTCTCTGTCAATGGGAGGTTCCAAGCAGTCAGCTGTTCGGCGCCATGACTACATTAATTGTGCTAGGTATGTGTGGCCAGTTATGCTAAGATGTGTCCGTGCTTTGTTTAATGTTCCCGCATATATATTTATATATATATATATATATATATATATATATATATACATTGTCACGTAGTAGTGACGATGAAGAAAACCGTCGCAAAGCTGCGAATGTCGAAACGAATTTTTTATTGGGCGAACCTGTGCCCACAAAAGCAAGTTGCACTCGAAGCACGATAACGGCGAACACAGTCGGCGATCGTCGACATCTGATCAGCGGCGAAACGCGGCGGCTTTTCTACATGAGTCATCGAAGGTTCCAGAATAATCCCTGGTACCCGCATGTCTTCCAGAAAACTCTAGAAAATTCGCGTGGCTCATACAATCAGATTACATGAGCGTCAGAGATAAGAGACAACGGATAGAATCATTGATAACGTTCGAGAAACTTCTTATACATGCAGGTGCGTCCTGTCCCTAGCGATAACGTTTAACATTTGTTAGCCGGTGAAAGATAAACGTATTGTCACCTGTAGTAGTGGGCATAGGGCAAGTGCAGAGGCGCAAGAAGAAAGAAGTGCGCGTGCTAACCGCCCCGCTCGATAGCTGCCTCTCGCTGCCGTTTTCGCCAGAGCCCCAGCCGCTCCCAATAAACGTCGTCAGCCCCTTTTGAAGACCCGTGGCAAAGTGGTGGAGGTGCTGGGTATTTATCACTCATGCCACAGACTCCTCCTGGGAGCAGAAGCACCAGCCCTGTGTTAGTCGATACTCCCGTCCATCGGACCAGCCGCAGGATCCGGGGACTGCCCCCTGAAGACACCGTAGTGCTTCAGACTACCTCAACCGGTATGGAACGTGCAATGACGAACCGGTATACACTTCAGAACCCGCTGGCGCCGAAGTCGTTCCATGGCGACATCTTCGAAGACGTCGAAGACTGGATGACCGACTTCGAGCGCGTCGCCGAATACAACGAATGGGACGACGCGACTAAACGTAGGAATGTCTACTTTTGCCTCGAGGACGGCGCGCGTACATGGCTTCAAAACCGTGAGGAGCAACTGACGTCGTGGCGCGAGTTCCGCCGTCATCTACTGGACACTTACGCCAGTCCTGATCGCCGCGAACGAGCCGAACGAGCAATTCAGGTCCGCGTCCAGCTTCCCAACGAAAGCGTTACCGCGTTCGTTGAAGATATGACGCGCCTTTTCAGACGAGCAGACCCTGGAATGACCGAGGACAAGAAGTTGCGTCACCTGATGCGAGGGGTGAAGGAGCAGCTCTTCGCTGGTCTGGTGCGCAATCCTCCGCAGACTGTCGCCGAATTTCTATCCGAGGCGGTCAGTATGGAGAAGACGCTTCAGCAGCGCTCTAACTTTTACGAGCGGCAAGTGAACGCGACTACGGACATGTCCACGGCCATCGGAAGCCACAATGACAACCTTCGAGACCTCATCCGCACCGTTGTGCGCGAAGACCTACTGAAGGTTTACGGCACCCCACAAGCCACGGTGAGCTCCATTGCGAGTGTAATAAGAGATGAAGTGCACCAAGCGCTCCGGTCCACCGTTCCTTTTTCTAACACCGCGCCTGCACCTTCTGTACACCACCGTGCGACCTACGCAGAAGTCTTGCGACAGCCTGCTTCGTCCCCGCCGCTGTTTGTTCAAGCCGCTCATCCGGTTGCACTCCCACCAACCCAACCGGTGCCATACATCGAGGAACGACGCACGCCTCCACCGTTTCCCCATGCCGCTTCTCCGGTTGTGCTTCCGCAAGAGCGACCAGTGCATTACGCCGATGATCGACGCATGCCCCCTCGGAAGTCAGAGGTTTGGCGCACTCCGGATCGCCGTCCTCTGTGTTTCCACTGTGGTGAGGCAGATCATTTGTACCGCCAGTGCCCATACCGACGCCTCGGGTTGCGGGGCTTCTCTGCCTATTCGCCGCCACCCCGACTGGGCCAACGACCTCGGGACATTGAGGATTATCTGGCTCAGCAACGCATGCCACCGCCTACCGGGCGGCAGTCACGCTCGCCGTCGCCAAGGCGATTTTCACCATCGCCCCAGCGGTATTCGAGCGGACGGTCGCCAAGTCCCTGCCGGGAAAACTAACTACAGCGACCTTTGGGGGCGAGGCCGCTGGCAGTCGACGCGCTGAAGACCTCCGATCGACGCGAGTAAACAAGGGTACCGGTACGCCATCAATTGAACGGAATGACCGGCTTTCGCTCGACATACCGGTGGTGATCGACGGTTACGCGGTTAGCGCTTTAGTGGACACCGGAGCGGACTATTCTATATTAAGCGGGAAGATGGCGACGTTTCTGAAGAAAGTAATTACACCTTGGCATGGCTCGCAGATTCGTACGGCTGGCGGTCACGTCGTTACTCCACTGGGAACCTGCACGACAAGAGTTCGGATTCGAGGATCGACATTCGTGGCGAGTTGCCTTGTCCTACGCGAATGCTCCCGCGACGTCATTCTCGGAGTTGACTTCCTGCAGGAATACGGCGCTGTTATTGACTTACGGGGCGGTGTAGTCACCTTCTCAGCCGACCAAGCAATCGACGCAAACGACGACAATCGACGTGATGACGCGCTACGTGTTTCCGCCGAAAGTGTTACGCTTCCTCCACGAGCCAGTGTTCTAGTCGAAGTGATGTGCGGTGGAATGCGCGAAGGTGGAGTGGTCGCAGAAAGTAACTTAGCGCATCTACTGACACAAGGTGTTTGTGCGGCCAGGAGTGTGCTACAGCTTCGTGATGGCCGATCTAAGTTGCTAGTCACCAACTTTAGTAATGAGCATCGACACCTCTTCCGCGGTACTTCGATAGCGTTTGCCGAAGAAGTGGAACACGTAGCTGAATGTTTTGCCCCTGAACCAGTGAGGCTAGCTGACAAGTCACTGGGCACCGTCGACATTAATCCCGAGTTATCTAACGACAAACAGGCAGCACTGCACGAGCTCTTGCTTGAATTCAGGGCATGCTTCGCAAGCTCGTCTAAGGTACGCCAGACTTCGGTTACAAGGCACCGGATCATCACATGCGACGACGCACGCCCGATACACCAGCAGCCTTACCGCGTGTCGGCAAAGGAACGCGCGGCGATTCGTACGCAAGTACAAGAGATGCTTGAAGATGGCGTGATCGAACCTTCCAACAGCTCATGGTCATCTCCGGTCGTTCTTGTCAAAAAGAAAGACGGAACGCTACGCTTTTGCGTCGACTACCGGAAGCTCAACAACGTAACTAAAAAGGACGTGTACCCACTGCCACGTATCGACGACTCGTTAGATAGACTGCGGCGTGCCCAGTACTTTTCGTCACTCGATTTGAAAAGTGGATACTGGCAGATCGAGGTAGATGAACGAGACCGCGAGAAAACTGCCTTTGTGACTCCCGACGGCCTTTACGAATTTCGAGTGCTCCCTTTCGGTTTGTGTTCAGCCCCAGCAACTTTCCAGCGCATGATGGATACTGTCCTCGCTGGATTGAAGTGGCAGACTTGCCTTGTGTATCTTGACGACGTAGTTGTCTTTTCTGAAACATTTGAGCAACATCTTCATCGCCTGCGGCATGTGCTAGAAGCGCTCCGATCGGCTGACCTCACGCTTAAACCAGAGAAGTGCCACTTCGGTTATGAAGAGCTCAAGTTTCTCGGACACGTCGTCAGCGCCAAAGGAGTTCGACCCGATCCCGACAAGCTTGCCGCTGTAGCAGCTTTTCCTCTTCCTGCCGACAAGAAGGCCGTCCGACGCTTCCTGGGCTTGTGCGCGTATTATCGCCGCTTCATCGACAACTTCTCGAAGATTGCGGAACCCCTGACTCGCCTTACCAGGGATGACACGCCATTTGCCTGGACGAATGAGCAACAAGCGGCCTTCGCTGAACTACGCGAACGCATGCAGTCAGCACCCGTCCTGGCACATTTCGACGAAGAGGCTGACACCGAGGTGCATACTGACGCCAGCAACATCGGCCTTGGCGCAGTACTCGTCCAACGTCAAGACGGCATTGAACGAGTAATAGCCTATGCTAGCCGCTCGCTGTCCCGTGCCGAGGCGAACTACACTACTACAGAAAAAGAGTGTCTCGCGGTCGTCTGGGCGATCACGAAGTTTCGCCCTTATCTCTACGGCCGTCCCTTCAAAGTGGTGACAGACCACCATGCTCTATGTTGGTTGGCGAACATACGCGATCCTTCAGGACGGCTGGCACGGTGGAGCTTGCGGCTACAGGAGTTCGACGTCACCATAGTTTATAAGTCTGGCCGCAAGCACGAAGACGCCGACACGTTGTCGCGTGCTCCCGCCGAATCTTTCAGTCGACAGTCAGAGGACGACGACGGCTTCCTGGGCGCCCTTACTACGTCGGACTTGGTCAAATCGCAGCGTGACGACGCTGAAATTCGACCTCTCATCGACCACTTAGAGGGCCGTGATACAACCATACCACGCCATCTACGTCGCGTCTTGACGTCCTTCTGTCTACGAGACAATGTGCTGTACAAGAAGAACGCCCGCCCGAATGATCGAGCCTACCTCCTAGTAGTTCCCAAAGACTTGCGGGACGATATTCTTTTCGCTTGCCACGACGAGCCTACATCTGGCCACCTCGGCTCCTCACGAACGCTTGCTAGAGTGCGCGAGATGTATTACTGGCCCGGACTTTCAGCAAGCGTCAAGCAGTATGTGAAAGGCTGCCGTGAATGTCAGCGACGAAAGTCACCACCCCTGAAGCCCGCCGGGTTATTGCAACCCATTGAACCACCTCATAAGCCATTCGACCAAGTCGGCTTGGACATTCTTGGGCCTTTTCCTCTGTCAACCGACGGCAACAAGTGGGTGATTGTCGCCACTGACTATTTAACCCGCTATGCCGAGACAGAGGCGCTCCCACGAGCCACGGCTTCTGAGGTAGCGCAGTTCTTCATGTGTCACATTGTATTGCGCCATGGTGCCCCAGCCACTGTTATCACAGATAGAGGAACGGCGTTCACGGCACAGCTCACGGACGAAATTTTTCAACTAAGCAACACCAGGCATCGAAAGACGACCGCTTACCATCCGCAGTCCAACGGCCTTACGGAGCGATTAAACAAGACCATCACAGACATGATCGCTATGTACATCGACGTCCAGCACAAAACATGGGATCGTATCCTGCCTTATGTGACCTTCGCGTATAATACCGCCGTACAAGAAACAACGCGCTTCACACCATTTCGCCTTGTCTACGGCCGCGAAGTACAGACGATGCTGGACGCTATGCTTCCGTGCCACGACGCCGAGAACCTAACTACTGACGCCGAAGAATTTGCTCAGCGCGCTGAGGAGGCTCGCCAGCTCGCGCGGCTGCACATCGGTGAGCAGCAACACGCAGATGCACGGCGCTATAACATCCGTCACCGGCAAGTGCGCTACAGTCCCGGCGACCAAGTGTTGGTGTGGACCCCTGTTCGCCGCCGTGGCCTTTGTTAAAAGTTGCTCAGCCGGTATTTTGGCCCGTACAAAGTGCTGCGCCACATTAGTGACGTGAACTATGAAGTCGTTCCTGACAGTGCGGCGCAAACACGGCGCCGACAACCACCTAGTTCTGACGTAGTTCACGTCGTACGCATGAAGCCTTACGTTGCGCGTTAGTGATTTTTACGCGCCCATTTGCACCTAATGCACTTACCTCTTCGTTTCTAGAGAGGTAGAGAATTGTTTCTAGCTACGCTGCTGTAGCTCTCGCTGTGTTCTGTGCGCGAGCATCTTCATTGAGCGTGTGTTGTTTTTTTTTTTTTTTTTCCTTTCCCACACCACTTCTTGAGCATCGAGCCGATGCTCTTTCCGAGGAAGGGGGGAAATGTCACCTGTAGTAGTGGGCATAGGGCAAGTGCAGAGGCGCAAGAAGAAAGAAGTGCGCGTGCTGACCGCCCCGCTCGATAGCTGCCTCTCGCTGCCGTTTTCGCCAGAGCCCCAGCCGCTCCCAATAAACGTCGTCAGCCCCTTTTGAAGACCCGTGGCAGTATCAATACCTTCCCCTTAAAAAGCATCCTCCCGATGCTACAAACAAGAAAGCGAAAACAAAACCACGCGTACAGAGAGAGAGAAAAAAACAACAAACAATAACAAAGCAACAAAGTACCGAAGTTCGTCAGCAGGCGTAGAAAGGCTTAAGACGCACCACATGGATGACTTCAGGTCGTGCCCGGCGCCGCTGTGATTGCGAAATGCCATCTGGCACGACCTCATAGTCCAGTGTGGCAATACGTCGGATGATCTTATATGGTCCGAAATAGCGACGTAACAGTTTCTCGCTAAGTCCTCGTCGGCATATCGGTGTCCAGACCCAAACACGGTCGCCGGGCTGGTACTCGACGTAACGTCGTCGAAGATTGTAGTGTCAGCTGTCGGTCCTCTGCTAGTTCTTGATGCGCAGGCGGGCGAGCTGTCGACCTTCTTCGGCACGCTGCAAATAGGCGGCAACGTCGAGATTTTCTTCGTCGGTGACGTCCGGTAGCATGGCTTCAAGCGTCGTTGCCGGGTTCCTTCCGTAGACCAGGTTGAACGGCGCCATGTGCGTTGTTTCTTGCACGGCCATGTTGTATGCGAAGGTCTCGTACGTAAGGACGGCATCCCACGTCTTTTGTTCGACGTCGACGTACATTACCAGCATGTCGGCGATGGTCTTATTTATGTGCTCGGTGAAGCCATTCGTCTGCGGGTGGTAGGCGGTGCTCCGGCGACGGCTTGTGTGGCTGTATCGCAGGATGGCTTGAGTTAGTTCTGCCGTAAAGGGCGTACCTCTGTCGGTGATGAGGACTTCTGGGCCACCGTGGCGCAGGAGGATGTTCTCAATGAAGAATCGGGCTACCTCGGCGGCACTGCCTTTGGGCAAGGCTTTCATTTCGGCGTAGCGGGTGAGGTAGTCCGTAGCTACGGCGATCCATTTATTCGCGGACGTCGACGTCGGAAAAAGCCCCAGTAAGTCCATCCCGATCGGCTGGAACGGTCGGCGAGGTGGCTCGAACGGCTGTAGAAATCCGGCTGGCCTTGTCGGCGGTGTATTGTGTCGCTAATAGTCTCAGCATGTCCTTACGTAATGGGCGACATTGGAAGAGAGGCGAGACCACTAGTATTTTTCTTGTATCCTCGCGAGCGTGCGGGAAAAACCGAGGTGTCTAGCCGTTGGATCGTCAAGGAGAACTTGTAGAACCTCTGGACGCAATGCTGAGGGTACCACGAGGAGGTAGTTGGCTCGGAGAGGCGAGAAGTTCTTCTTTAGGAGAATGTCGTTTTGCAAGAAAAACGACGCCAATCCTCGCCTGAACACCTTCGGGGCAATTACGGTCTTGCCTTCCAGGTAGTCTGCAAGGCTCCTTAGTTCCGGGTCAGCTCGCTGTTGTTCGGGAAATTCGTCGGCACTGATGGGTCCCAAGAAAGTGTCGTCATTCGGGTCGTCCTGTGGCGGCGGTTCGACGGGGGCGCGAGACAAGCAGTCGGCGTCAGAGTGCTTTTGCCCGGACTTGTAAACGACGGTGATGTCGAATGCTTGAAGTCTCAGACTCCATCGTGCGAGGTGACCTGAAGCATCCTTCAAGTTAGCTAGCCAACACATGGCGAGGTGGTCGCTCACAACTTTGAAGGGCCTGCCATAGAGGTAGGGGAGAAACTTTGATGTAGCCCATATGCTGGCGAGGCACTCCTTTTCGGTTGTGGAATATTTTGTTTCCGCCTTCGACAGCGACCGGCTAGAGTAATTTACAACCCTTTCTAGTCCGTCAGTCCTCTGCACAAGCACGGCGCCGAGTCCTACACTTCTTGCATCGGTGTGCACTTTGGTATCGGCGTTTTTGTCGAAATGTACAAGTTTTGGGCGATTGCAGGCGTCACTTCAGTTCTTCAAATGGTTCGTCTTGCGGCGTCTACTACTTGAACTCGACGTCGGCCTTCATGAGGTACGTCAGTGGCTCAACGATCCGTGAAAAGTCCTTGACGAAGTGCCTGCAATAGGCGCACAGTCCCAGAAATCTACGGACTGCCTTCTTGTCGGCGCGCGGAAGAAAGTCAGCGATGGCCGCTGTTTTCTGTGGGTCAGGGCACACTCCAGACTTGTTGATGACGTGGTCCAAAAACAAGAGCTCCTCGTATGCAAAGCGGCACTATTATGGCTTTAACGTGAGTCCGGAGGTCTTGATTGTTTGAAGAACTGTTTCAAGGCGCCGGAGGTGGTCCTCGAAGCTTGAGGCAAGCACAACGATGTCGTCCAAATAGACGAGTGTGATGGAAAACAACAAACTCACTGTTTCCGTTGGGCCCAGGATCCTTTTAATAATGACACGGCACTCGGGAGCTTTTTACACGAAACACAGACTTTATACAGACACGCTAAACGATACAGACGATTTTCATACAGACGATTTACATGTACGTGGACTAGAGTTCGGAAATCGTTTGTCCTTCTATACAAAGATGTGCCTGGCACTCATGCGTCACCACTCGCCCGTGTGCATCGTCGTTGCGGTGCCCGTGACGGTGGTCGTTGTGGCTACGTCGCTGCTGTCGAGCCGCACCTTGTCGCACGACAGGCCAGGCGTTACTGGCTTGTAACGCCTCGGCCGCTATAACGTCGGGCTCGGTCTGCAGACAGACAGCTCAGGCGCCCCGGTGGCCGCAGCAGGAAGCACTGTACCAGGCCGCTATTACAGCAGGCAGCTGGTGCACAGGAGAGCCCAGCCAGGAGCGGGATCTCCGACCAGGTCAACACGGTAGCAGGACACCCGGTCGCCGGTACCCGAGCTTTGAACCGCCGTTCTGTTAGCTCGCGTTTGAGGCTGCCCCTCGCTCTCACGCTCGGCGCGCTCTCGTGCTCGTCTTCATCCGTTATCATCATCAGCAATTCTCTTCTTGCTGGTGCCATGCAATCACCATCACTTCAAGCTGGCGTATCACACACTTTGTGTTGTCACCGCCACACGCCACTATCCACATCATCACAACGAAGCAAGCCACTTCAAGCCTGCCAGTACTGTATTCATGACGCGTTGGAAAGTCGCAGGTGCCGAGCAAAGACCAAACGGCATGACCTTGAACTCGAAAAGTCCATCTGGTGTTATAAAGGCAGTCTTCTCCCGGTCTCTCTCGTCGACTTCGACTTGCCAGTAGCCGGTTGTGAGGTCCATCGACGAAAAATACTTTGTGTTGTAAAGTCGATCCAAGGCGTCGTCATTACATGCGAGAGGGTATACGTCCTTCTTCATGATTTTATTGAGGCGACGATAATCGACGCAGGAACGTAGGGGTCCTTCTTCTTCACTAACACCACGGGGGACGCCCACGGATTCTTGGACGGCTGGATGATGTCGTCGCGTAGCAATTCGTCGACTTGTTTCCTTATGGCTTCACGTTCACGCGCCGAGACTCGGTCCGGGCTCTGACGGAGTGGGCGGGCATATTCGTCGGTTATGATGCGGTGCTTGGCGACAGGAGTTTGTGGGACTTTTGACGACGACGAGAAGCAGTCCTTGTATTGCAGGAGCAGAGCTTTCAGATGTTCTTTCTTATGACTGGCAAGGTTGTGATTGAAGTCAAAAGTTGATTCGGGTACTACAGTCGTCGTTGCAGGTGCACTAGAATCCGTGAAGGCGAAAGCACTGCTGGCTTGGGCTATTTCGTCGATGTAGGCGACCGCGGTGCCTTTGGTAATGTGCTTGTATTCGTGACTGAAGCTCGTGAGCATCACTCTTGCTTTCCCTTCACGTAGCTCAGGTATGAGTCTAGCGACGCAAATTTCACGGTCGAGCAGTAAGTGATGATCGCCCTCGGACATAAAAGGACATAAAATCACCTCCACCAGATGTCACGTAGTAGTGACGTTGAAGAAAACCGTCGCAAAACTTTGATTGACGAAACGAACTTTTTTATTGGGTGAACCTGTGCCCAGAAAAGCAAATTGCACTCGAAGCACGATAGCGGCGAACACAGTCGGCGATCGTCGAAATCTCATCAGGGGCGAAACGCGTCGGCTTTTATACATGAGTCATCGAAGGTTCCAGAATAATCCCTGGTACCCGTGTGTCTTCCAGAAAGTTCCAGACAATTTGCGTGGCTCATACAATCAGATTGCATGATCGTCGGTGACAAGAGACAACGGATAGAATCATCGATAACGTTCGAGAATCTTCCGATACATGCATGCGTGCCCTGTGCCTAGCAATGACGTTTAACATATGTTAGCCGGTGAAAAGCGGTCACCGGTGAAAGATACACATTTCTACGTGTCAATATATATATATATATATATATATATATATATATATATATATTTGTGTGTCTGTGTGTGTGTGTGTGTGTGTGTGTGTGTGTGTGTGTGTGTGTGTGTGTGTGTGTGTGTGTGTGTGTGTGTGTGTGTGTGCGTGTGCGTGTGTGTGTGTGTGTGTGTGTCAGCTATCGTCAACACTACTAGTGGGAAGAAAGGCAAAATTGCACTAGCAGCACTTCGTTAGAGGACCCCGGGCATCCACACCCTGTCGCTTGCTTAGTGAGATGTATTCACTGCCCTGCTATACGATGAAGTCATACTTCACATGCGAATGTGATGGTAGTTTGAGGTGACTGAAATAATAACACTGTCATCACGTCAGCAGTTTAGCCGTTTCAATGTACTAGTGCGAAATTTTCCTAGAGTTGACATCACTATGATCACGAGACGAACCCGGTACATCAGTATCGCAAACAAAACTTGTAGCAACTGCCAATGGAGGTATACCCAGCGCGCCTCCGACAACCTTCCTCCTCCGCGAGCCTTCGCCTCCTTTATCCTTTCCCCTTCGTTCAATGCTACTTACACTTTCCGCTAAATGGCGTTGCTTTGCCGCACGCTCAGTGCGCTCCTTCGTACGTTCCCCGGCGAGTGATTCTCCTCACCTCCAGGCGCCTTCCTCCTCCTCTTCCTTTGCAGCAAGGGTGTCGGAACAAAGCGTTTTCCGTTCTGGTTTTATTTTCGCTCCACTGAAAAACGTTCCGTTCCGCTTTTGCTCCGGAACGAAAAATAAAATGATCCGTAACGGTTCATAACGGTTTTGGTTCACATGCAAACATTTTCGAAGCAAAGTAACGGTAAAGACATATAAAGTTCCAACACACGGTAAAAGCCTTCAAGACTTTAATTATACTAGTCAGCTGCCATTACGGTGCTCCATGTCGTCGTTCTCTTCTTCTTCCACCTCTTTGTCCTCTTAATTCGCTGTCAGTTCCTCCAGGATGACTAAATCCTCCCGGGCTTCCATTATCATCTCTCCTGGGATGATATTGAAGAATATTAGCAATCGACGCCTCTTCTGTGTTTCCTCGGGGTCCTTGATAATACACGGTCTTGAGAATCCCTTGGTGCTTCACTGTTTTCAATACTGAATATGGGCCTATAAAGGGGCACTTTGAATCCAAGCCCTTTCGAACCAGCACCATGTCTCCTGGTTCAATATCGGGTATCGTGGACTGGCGACGTTTGTCGAAGTTCTTTTTCATAGTTTTACGATACTTTTCTTTCTGGTTCAAATCCAGTTGCTTTTCGCAAAGTGTTATTTTGTCAACTATATCAAGTTCTTTGTCCGCAGGTAACCAACAGGGTTCTTGGAAAGCGGTGAAGTAAGGGCTACATCCCAATGCTGCAGTGTGAGATCGGTTATGGTGACGAACAGCTGCTTCCAGAGCGCACTTCCACCCGCCTTTGAAGTTGGGGTATAAAGATAGGAATGTCTTTAATTCCCGAATCACCCTTTCTGCAAGAGAATTCGCTTCTGGGTGATAAGGTGCTGGAAAACGCAGCTCGACGCCTCTTGCTTCAGCCCAACGGCGAAGTTTTTCGCCTCGGAATGCCGGTCCGTTGTCCGCAACGATCACCTTAACATTGGAGAACATATCCCTCTCTAGAAAAGAAGTTACACAGTTCGCATCTTCTCTTCCAGCTTTAGCAGCCACGAACCGCGTACACTCGTCCACTGCAACGAGGAATGCTTGCGTCTTTTTGACCCCCTCGCCCTTCTTTTTGAGTTCAGCAAAATCGAGATGTAGTATTTCGAAGGGCACATTCGAGTATTCTGGAGTGATCATTTTGTTTACACGCGGTCTGAACTTAGCTTTGCAAAGTTGGCAGTTGTGGCACGTCTTTATGTAGATAGCGACATCTGTCTTCATGCCTTTCCAAGTGAATCTTTGCGTTAGCTTTCTGTATGTTTTAGTGAATCCATCATGGCCTCCCGACTCGGGACTGCCGTGGTAGAGTCGCAGTATGGTCGGTGTTGCTGTTTCGGGCACTTCTAGCTTCCCGTTTTGCATCTTCAGGTCTTGCGTTCCTTCCCACAATTTGTTCATATTCACTTCTTCATGGGTAACTTCTTTTGGTACATGAAGTCTAGACAGAGCATCTGCGTCCTGATGCTTTTGTCCTGGGCGATGCGCTACCTCGAAAGTGTACTGCTGAATTTCACTCACCCATCTTGCCACTCTACCTTTTGGCTGAGTGAGTTGCAAAAGGTGAGTCAGGGCTTGATTATCTGTAAACAATTTGAAGCTTCTTCCTTCCAGATAACTTCTAAAATACTTGAGCGCCATAACTACAGCCAATGCTTCCTTTTCCGTTGTAGCATAGTTGGCTTGGTCCTTGGTAAACGTGTAAGAAAAATATCCAATCACTTGCAGTTGTTTCGCAACAGGCTTGTTGGCATGTCTTTGATAAAGAACGGCTCCTGTGCCATAATGAGAGGCATCAGTGTACAGTTCAAATGGCAGGTTAAAGTCTGGGAGCGTCAGGACAGGGTCTGAAGAAATAATTTCAACAAGTTCTGCGTAACACCGCTCACAGTCTTCAGACCACACAAATGGCACCTCTTTTTGGGTAAGGGCAGTGAGACATTTTGTCTTTGTTGCATAATCCTTTATGAAGGCCCGGAAATGCCCGGCAAGGCCTAAAAACACTCGAAGAGAGTGCAGATCAAAGGGCTTGACGAGACAATTGATGCGCTGGACACTTTCTTCTTTGGTACTTTTTGTCTGCCCATCAAATACCCTACCAAGAAAAACAACCCTGTGGGAGAAGAATTCACTCTTTCTGACGTTGATCTTAAGCTGTGCCCTGCTCAATGCATCTAGAGCCATTGATAGATGACTAATGTGGTCATCTCTTGTTCCTAAATAGACGAGTATGTCGTCGACATACACACTACAAAATTTGCCAATAAATTCTTGGAGAAAATAGTTCAGCATTTTTTGGAACCAGGCGCCTGAGTTTTTCCACCCAAATGGCAGCCGATTATATTCGTAGATGTCGAAAAGTGTAATAAACGCGGTGAACATCTTAGTTTCCTCCTTGAGTGGTACTTGCCAATAGCCTTTACATAGGTCTATCCTGGAAAACCATTGACACCCACCGGTCTCGTCAATTATTTCGTCGATTCGTGGCATCGGGAATGAGAACAGGTCTGTTTGCCGGTTTATAAGCCGGTAATCGGTGCACAAGCGATAGGATCCGTCGTCTTTTGGCACTATGGTGAGGCAAACGGAGAGGTCGAAGGTCTGATGATACCAGAATCCAACATTCCTTGTAGCTCCTGTTTAAGCCATACTTTTTTTCGTGGCTTAACCCATAGGCTTTCTTCCTCACGAACACTTTTGTCTCGAAGATCGAACGGCACTTCGATTGCAGTCGTTGCGGGGGGATAGGTGCCGACACACAGAAGTTCTGGGAATTTCAACGAAACCTCGTGGGACTTGTGACTGACCTATCTTGCGTCTGAATGAGGTTGGAATGCTCGGTGATGATGAGGTCGTTCCACAAAATATTCATCTTGAATAGTTTCGTGTCAGGCGGGGATAAAAGGAAATCGAACTCCACTCCTGACATGACAAGGCGCCTCACGGTGAGCTCTAGATCTCTGAATTTCACTTTTGCATCCGTCCATTTTTTTAGCTCTCGACAGTTGCCGTCATAGCCTTGAACTTTCACAGCTCTCATCTTTGTCAACTCTTTTCTCATTAATGAGACTGACCGAGGCGCATGTATCAATGACCGCCGGCATCTCGATATTATTCACGATCATTGGGACAAACAAAATATTCGATTTCACAAGAAATATTGTCTCCTGCGTCTCAGACGTCCTGACAATCGTGGATTTTCCGAGTATCTTCCCAGCTGAGTCCCCATGACTAGGGTTGTGATAACTCCTGTTGGCAGAAGAATCTTCTGTTCTGTGACCATTCCCTCTTCGATTTATGTTGCATCTCGCGAGGCCGGGACTCGAACGACACATATTTTAAGCAGTAGAGAAGCTCCTCGGAAGTGGATGGTGCTTTAACTTGGACTTGTCGCAGGCAATCTTTTGTCATCCCGTGTATCGATAGTGGCACGACAGAGGAATCTGGAAGCGTGGGATCCGCCAATAGTAGTAGGCGCCTCTTTTTAAAATAATAGTCCAGCAAATTGCCGTCTCTCTGCTTGTAAAAAATTGCTTGGTCCCACAAGTGGACTGGGTTCATTTGAAATGCCCGAATAAAGCTTTTTTTCCACGTGTCCCATGATTCTTTCATATGTTCTGTGACGCGCAGATCATACCACTTTTTAGCGTTGCCACATAGCTACGGGCGCATGTGAAGTATCCGATCGGAGTCACTCAACCAGTGGTTCTGCTCGCACGCGTACTGAAAAAAATACAGCCAGGAAACGGCACCATCCGTGCTACCATCAAACATTTCCGGCTGAACTGTCTCTCGACATGTCGCGCCAGTGGCAAGAATATTCAAAATTGCTTGCTGTTGTTTCATTTGCTGCATTTGCGTTTGCGTTAATTGTGCCATCGCACTCAATATGCTTTGGAGAGGCGGCCGAGCGATTCGATCTGTATGGCCTTGAGCGTCACACTTATTTGCGATTTGTTTCCTCATAGATTCAAGTTCCGCGAATTCCATGTCAATTTTCACGGTACCTGTTTCGGTGACGTCGCTGATCGAGGCTTTGGCTTTGTTCGTAATGGTTTCGAGTAGGCCAGGTGTAGTTAGTTCTTCCGGCGCCGCAACGAAGTTCTCACCTTCCAAAGCATAGCCCGTGACGAGGGGGCGGCCGTCCCGTCTTGCGAGGTAGAATGTCACCCACATCTGGTTGCTGTTGTCGGCTGCGCCAAATATAAAGTTCCAACACACGGTAAAAGCCTTCAAGACTTTAATTATACTAGTCAGCTGCCACTACGGTGCTCCATGTCTTCGTTCTCTTCTTCTTCCACCTCTTTGTCCTCTTCGCTGTCAGTTCCTCTAGGATCACTACAAAACATAGTATTAATTTTTCTCAATATGTGAATTCTGTATTCTGAGATCATACTCAGTGCCTTGAGTCAAGGCACTGAGCATGATCTCACAAGCAGCACGTCATCGAGTGTACTCGCTGTAATTCTTGACGGCTGTTCCGATAAAACGAACTTCAACGAACACAAAAGAAGGATAAAACTTGGGTAAGAGAGCGTTGTACCAGCAGAAACGAAACGATAGTCTCTTAGCGCGCAAGCCCTGGGTTTTGCTACGATGCGGATCTGCTAGTGCACCGAGCGGCAGGCTATCGCTCGTACTATGCCTGCCTGAGATACGCGCTAATTCTGACGTTGCCTGACGTCGGGCGTTTCGGATTCCTGACTTTCCCCTTGATCCGAAAACCGATTAAAGATATTTCGCTTTCACTCCGAAACAAAGTAATGCATAACGTTTCGGTTACGCCTTAGATGCGGTCAAAAACATCGTTTTGTTTCGTTTTAACAGCGAAGCTGTTTAAGCTTTTCGTTTCCCCACGTAGCGTTCGAAAAAACTCGCCTACTGATGACGTCACTGCTCACAACTGCACCTCGCTTCACCTTGCGATAGCCAATCAACAGCTAATCGATCATCGATCAATAGTCAATAAATTCCGGAAAACTCTAGGGATGACTTGGTAGTGCTTAACCTAGCCCAAATACGTGGCGATAACCTTGCGATAGCCAATCGATAGCCAATCAATAGCTAATCAGTAATCTACAAATAATCAATAAAATCCAGAAAATGCTGGGGATGACTTGGCAGTACTAGCCTAACCCAACTACGTGGCCAATACCTTGCGATAGCCAATCGATAATCGATCAATAATCAATAAATTCCGGAAAAGCATAGTCCGTAATACCAGGACCAATTAGTTGCCGATCAGCTCCGCTGTTTCTTTTGCCTTGCGCCACTAGTGCCAGCTACGCAAGTTTTTTTTTCGGTATTGCTTTCGTTCCCATTCCGCCACACTGTTTGCGGCGTTGAAAAGACATTCGCCGATTACACAAACTGGTAAGTTACGCTTGCGCCTAAAACAAACAAGTGCGAGAAAATAGCACAGGCCATCGCGGCACACGCAGCACAGTCACAGCGTAAGCTGAAGGACCGGCTCAAGAGTAGCTCCAACTTCGGCACCACGCACAACAGGGTCTTCGCGGCAAGGTCTCTTCGCCTCATTTTCACGAAAACAATCTGAACTGTCCACCCCGCGTCCATGGCGAGCTGCGGCTTGTACTGCTCTCAGCACGGCAGTCTGCTGATCCCGATGATGCCTTGTTTCAGCCGCGCACGTAGCTCTACGATTCGTTTCTTCAGCAGTGGTTCGTACCTTGCGAGGAGGCGTCATAACATCCACCGAAGAGGTATCCAGAATACGAGGCGCACATCTCCCATCCATTGACCCATGGCATGGTACGTTGTTGTTGTTGATGATGATGATGGTTTGTTGGTATCTTCAAAACGGGGTGGTGACAAATAGTCACCTAGCCTGCTTGAGTTAACCAGGTCCTGCTATATGCAGCATGCAACTCCTATATGCAACTGTTGCATGTCGGGACACGGGGTGGAATATTACCGAACTGCAAAGCAAATTTTGTATCCAAACTACGCGGCGCGCATGTCACATGGCGTGTCAAACGACACGATACGATGCTAATGATGACGATTAAGATAAAATTGCATTTCCTATGAAACATGATTGGTGACAAACCGACACCTAGCCCGCTTGAATTAATCAGGTATGCCACACATGTTTTTCTATACATCAATATTTAAACATCCTCATAATCTTCTTTTTCGTCCTCAAGACTTCTTCATCTACCTTGTAAGGCTATCTATGCAACTGCTACATGGCGTGCCACCTGGTGCAATAATTTGCTACTGCAATGCAAATGGTGCACGTACAGATGGTATACGCGGCGCGCATCTTACATCGCAAGACAAGTAGCAGGATACGATGCCATGGCAGGATACGATGCCAATGACTACACACCTCGATTTAATTAGGTACACAACACGTATTTTTTGTAGCATTCTTGTATACAGCTGCTTAAAATTATTTTTCTTCATCAAACGTTCTGCCTTGTACCGTTACCTGTCATCTACTACATGGCGTTCTACCTGGTGTAATAATATGCAACTGAAATGCAAAATCTGCACATCAACGCTACGCGGCGCGCATGTCACATCGCGTGTATTGGTGGGAAAAAAATCAGGGAAGAGACCGATACGACCGGATCTCTTTGTCATAGGTAGCGTCACAAGACAGATTTTGAAAGAATAAGAAAAATTAAGGTGATGTATACATAAATGCTAGATAAAGGCATGTATAGCATACCTAATTAAATCATGCAGGCTAGGTGACCATTTGTAACAGCCCCGTTTCACAGGGGACGCAATTGAACCATTATCATCATCATCGTGTCTCCTCACGCATGTTTTATTGGGCATTTTTCAGCAATCACTTGCGTGGCTCAGTGGTAGAGTAGCTGACTCCCCCGCAAGGGACCACGGTTCGATCCCGGCGGGAACTGGGTATATTATTTTTCTTATTCCCGATGATAGCTGCTACGGAGATCGGCAGCGGCGGGCACCATCGCCAACCGAAACGGCTATTGGAATGTGCCCATGACAGCTTACGCTGTAAAAAGTGACCCAACAAGCCAGCTCACTATTGGGCTTTGCACGACGTTGCCCTCCACACCTTCAAACAGCCCGCATAAAGCAAATGGACAGACAATGTCGGCTTGCACTTTTACTCTACTTCACTGTTATTTTTCTCAACACAAAGCAACAGGTTGCGCGGAAAACGTATGGAACACTTTCATCCAACGATACTCTCTGTCGAGACTACACTGGCAGTCCTTTTGCCTGAGCTTCCTAATACTTCCTTCATTATTTTGCATTTATTTATTTTCTCGTTGGCTTGCTCCTGTTGTACTGTTATTTACTTTGGCAATGTTTTATCTATTTACAAATTAGCGTATTTGGTTCTGAAGCCCTATTTTATTTTTCTTTATTAGATTTAACCTGTCACCCCTCGGATGGTACGGGCTTCCCTCACTTCAATATTATTTCGTCTCAGAGGAATACATCAGGATGAGGTCCGGTCAAGAGACGTTAGGTACAACATATTTCTTTTGTTCCCGCTGTCGTCGATGTTTAACGATACAGCAAGCACACTTACGGTTGGGACGACTCTATCGGTTGCACAGGCTCGGCTTTGTCGCCGTGCTTGCTCCTAAGGCAGCTTCTCCTCGGGGTTCTCAAGTCCTCCTGCAAACGTTCATCATCATCATCACCCTATATTTAACGCCACTGCAGAACGAAGGCCTCTAACTGCAGTCTCCAATTACCCCTGTCTTGCGCTAGCTGATTCCAACTTGCGCCTTGCAAACCTCCTAACTTCATCACCTCAACAAGCTTTCCGCCATCCTCGACTGCGCTTCCCTTCTCTTGGTATCCATTCTGTAACTCTAATGGTCTACAGGTTATCCATCCTACGCATTACGTGGCCTGCCCAGCTCCATTTTTTCCGCTTAATGTCAACTAGAATATCGTCTACCCCCGTTTGTTCTCTGATCCACACCGCTCTCTTCCTGTCTCTTAACGTTACTCCTAGGATTTTTCGTTCCATCGCTCCTTGTGCGGTCCTTAACTTGTTCTCGAGCTTCTTTGTTAACCTCCAAATTTCTGCCCCATTTGTTAGCACCGGTAGAATGCAATGATTGTACACTTTTCTTTTCAACGACAGTGGTAAGCTCCCAGTCAGGATTTGGCAATGCCTGCCGTATGCACTCCAACCCAATTTTATTCTTCTGTAAATTTCTTTCTCATGATCAGGGTCCCCTGTGAGTAACTGACCTAGATAAACGTACTCCTTTACAGACTCTAGAGGCTGACTGGCGATCCTGAATTCTTGTTCCCTTGCTAGGCTATTGAACATTATCTTTGTCTTCTGCATATTCATCTTCAACCCAATTCTTACACTTTCTTGATTAAGGTCCTCAATCATTTGTTGTAATTCGTCTCCATTGTTGCTCAATAGGACAATGTCATCTGCAAACCGAATGTTGCTGAGATATTCGCCGTCGATCCTCACTCCTAATCCTTCCCAGTCTAAGAGATTGAATACTTCTTCTAAGCATGCAGTGAATAGCATTGGAGAGATTGTGTCTCCTTGCCTGACTCCTTTCTTGATAGGTAACTTTCTACTTTTCTTGTGGAGAACCGAGGTAGCTGTGGAATCCTTGTAGATATTTACTAAGATATTCACGTATGCCTCCTGTACTCCTTGATTACGCAATGACTCTATGACTGCTGGTATCTCTACTGAATCGAATACATTTTCATAATCTATGAAAGCCATATAGAGAGGTTGATTGTACTCCGCAGATTTCTCGATTACCTGATTGATGACATGGATATGGTCCATCGTAGAATATCCCTTCCTGAAGCCAGCCTGTTCTCTTGGTTGGCTGAAGTCAAGTGTTGCCCTGATTCTATTGGAAATTATCTTGGTAAATATTTTATACAATACTGAAAGCAAGCTAATGGGTCTGTAATTCTTCAATTCTTTAACGTCTCCCTTCTTATGGATAAGTATAATGTTGGCGTTCTTCCAGCTCTCTGGTACACTTGAAGTTGTGAGGCATTGCGTATAAGGGCCGCAAGCTTTTCAAGCATGATATCTCTTCTATCTTTGATTAAATCGACTGTCATTCCATCTTCTCCAGCAGCTTTTCTCCTGGTCATGTCTTGCAAGGGCCTTCGAACTTCATCGCTAGATATAGAGCGAGCCTCTGTATCCTGTTCATCACTACTTCGAATGAAAGTAGCTTGGCTGCTCTGGGTACTGTACAAGTCAGTATAGAATTCTTCCGCTGCTTTTACTATGTCATCAAAATTGCTGATGATATTACCCTGCTTATCTTTCCGTGCATACATCTTACTTTGTCCTATGGTAATTTTTCTTCTCCCTGATTTCGAGCTGCGTCCATATTTTACGGCTTTCTCAAACTTTCCCACGTTATAATTTCGAATATCTCTTGCGCACTTCTTGTTAATCAGTTTTGACAGTTCAATGAATTCTATCGGATGTCTTGAGTCGGACACATTCATGTTTTTCCGTTTCTTTATTAGGTCCTTTGTTTCTTCGGAGAGTTTACTTACTGGTTGCCTTGGTGCCTTACCTCCCAGTTCAGTTGCTGCTTCTGAAATCAGCCTAGTTACGGTTTCATTCATTACCTCTATGTTATCTTCATCTGTCTGTTCTATAGCTGCATATTTGTTTGCGAGCACCAGCCTGAATTGGTCTGCTTTTACCCCTGCTGCGTCTAGGTTGGCCTGTTTCTTCTTCACCAATTTTATTCCTTTTCTATTCAAATTGAGAGAAATCCTAGACCTCACCAATCTATCGTCACTGTACATTACCCTATCTAACACTTCTACATCCTGTACTAAGCTGGGATCGGCCGAGAGTACGAAATCTATTTCGTTACTTGTTTCTCGATTAGGGCTTTTCCAGGTTCACTTCCTGTTCCTGCGCTTCCTGAAGAAGGTATTGATTATTCGGGGCCCATTCTTTTCAGCGCATTCTACCAACATCTCAGGTCTAGTGTTCCTAGAATCGATGCTGTAGTTGCCAATTCCTTGATCACCAGCCTGCTTTTCCACCACTTTTGCATTGAAGTCGCCCATTATTACAGTATGCTGAGTTTTCACCTTTCTCATTGCTAATTCAACATTTCATAAAACTATTCTATGTCTTCATCATTGGGACGGGAGATTAGGGCGTAGGCATTTACTACCTTCATTCTATACCTCCTATTCAGTTTTATAATGGCGACTGCTACCCTCTCCTTAATGCTATAGAGTTCATCAATGATGCCCGCTTTGTTCTTATGCATTAGAAATCATACCCCGAATTCTCTCTTATCTGGAAGACCTCTGTAGCAGAGGACGTGCACGTTAGTGAGCACTGTATAAGCCTCACCAGTTATTCTAATCTGACTAAGGCCAATAATATCATAATAATATCGCAGTGAGGCTAGCTTAGCAGGGCGTGTTGAACGTTGTCAGGTTCAGTTTCCAGTGGCGGCCTCTCCGGACCCAGAGATTCTTAGCACCCTCTGCTCGTCGCAGCTCTGACCACCGCCTAGGTCAGGTGCTTTGCAGCCACTGAGGACTGAGGGCCATGGGTTAATTGTAGGAGTCATGAGCGAGTCATGAGTCACAAGCACCTGCAAGCGGTGCTTGTGATCAGCTGTACGCGGCTCGAAAGCAGCAGTGTATACAACCCTCCCTTCTTTTCTTCTAGGCAGTGTATATCCCTGGGTATCACAACGAGATGCCAGGGACATGTAGTTTTTCTTTCGCCCACTGCAACTTCTGCGATTGCCTTGCCGTGTTACATGTAAGTTGATTCTATAATAGCATTAGTTATGAACAACGATTGTGCTCGCCGCTCTTTCACGTGGTCGTGACATGCAAGCACGCATAATCCAAACTGTGAAAGATCATACTCTTTATTGGGCGATCATATGCCCAGCAAGGAAAATAACTCAACAAGAGCAGCGAGCACAATCGTTGGTCGTCGACAAGAAACTGATCAGCGGCGAAACGCGTCGGCTTTTCTACATGAGTCATCGAAGGTTCCAGAATAATCCCTGGTACCCGCGTGTCTTCCAGAACGTACTACACCATTCGTGTCACTCATAGAATCAGATTACTTAAACGTCGGTGATAACAGACAACTGATAGAAACATCGATAACGTCCGATACATGCAGGCGCGTCCTACGCTGAGAGGTAACGTTTAACATTTGTTAGCTACTGGATAACGGTCACCGGTGGAAGATAAACAAGTGCACAGGTCGATCATCACTCTATATTTATGTCCACTGCAGGACGAAGGCCTCTCCCTGCGATCTCCAATTACCCCTGTCTTGCCCTATAGCTGATTCCAACTTGCGCCTGCAAATTTCTTAACTTCAACACCCCACCTAGTTTTCTGCCGTCCTCGACTGCTTCCCTTCCCTTGGTATCCATTCTGTAACTGTAATAGCCCACCGGTTATCCATCCTATGCATTACATGGCCTGCCCAGCTCCATTTCTGCCACTTAATGTCAACTAGAATATCGGCTATCCCCGTTTGCCATCTGATCCACGCCGCTCTCTTCCTGTCTCATATATATAAGGAGAGAGTCATGCTAACTGAAGGCATCAAAGCTGCCGAATTCGAAACCCTCACTATGTATTGAACGAGAAGAAAGGCAACCGTGGGGTTTGATTTATATTTCTCATCTCATAAGAAGCCACCAAGCCCACACATGACTTCAGGTAGCATGTATGGGTTTATTGACCAGTTGCCTTCACCCAAAAAGTTCACGTAGACGTGGCGCCTGCGGCAGCAAGGATGATCCGCCGCCAATGCCTTGATTGATGGCGTTGGATAACACTCCCAGGGTTAGTTCTAGTAGATAAACATTAATACGCCAGAAAGTGGATGGGAAAACGGCGCTGTGTTAGCCCAAATGGTAAGGGCATCGCACGCGTAATGCGACGATGTGGATTCATATACCACCGACCAGTTGATCTTCAGCCACATTGATTTCCATTGATTGGTAATTTATTTCATGCAATTAAGAACTTCAGGTAATTTCCCCATGTATATATATATATATATATATATATATATATATAGAATCGAATGCAATTGCTTGCCGATAGCTCGTGATGGAAACCCTTGACAAACTGCAGAATACGTTATTTCCCATGTGCTGGAAAAATCACTGTGCTTACCTCGCCAGTCGATGCCGTGAAGAACGGCGTCTGCCCATGGGAAGAACCCTCTCCGGCGCTTGCACCCTTCTCGGTGGCCGAGACTGCTGTTGATGCCGTCGCTGTATCCCCTTGCGAAGCAGTAATCATTTCCATCGATGGCGTCGAGCATTCGTCCAAAGACAAAGTCGCTGTTGACGACTGCATTGTGGCCTTCTGAAGAACTCTTTTTCTGAATGTATGAGTAAACCTACCAACGGTACCAGCTGCTGACGGCGGCGATGGAGCTCAATACTTCGTCTTCCTCTCAAGTGGTAATGATGCGCCTCAGGTGTGGCGCGTACCCACAACAGTGGCATGGGCCAAGATTCGGGTGGTTGTAGGGAACGCACAAATAATTGCAAGTACAGCATTTGAACAAAGAGCTAGAAATATTTAAAACTGGAAACAACGCAATAATGCGTAATTTAGTGTTTAGACAAGATAAATGAAGCAAAGTTTATAAAAAACTAACTCCGGTGACAATCTAAGAATTCGCTCAACAAGTTTAGGGAGGTGGTTATTGGTGGCACTATGTTGCACTAACTGGTATAGTTGGCGCTTCCTTTACTGCCATGTCTTATTATGCACCTGTAGGCGAGAACCAACAGGTACATGGAACGCCACTTTCTCAAAGACCAATTCAAAAACCCGTACAATGTCTGCGACCGCGTTTGGAGGCGCAGCGTCTCAAACGACGGTGTCTGCATCTTCGACCATGAGCGCAGCTTGAAAGTGACAGCGTCTCACAACAGTAGCTGTCTCAAGGGTAGAACGCTCCCCGTACCATCGTGCACGCTACCGTGTGGTACTACCACACCATGTAACGGCACCACCGATACCACCAGCACTGTAACAGGTGGTAACTCTATGCGATGTTACCACGGGCAACACCAGTACTAAAGGTACCAATGGACAGTGGTACCATACCGCCGGGCGTTTTTTACCGCTGTGTTGGACAGCATTATTTTCGGGACCGGTCCACAAAAATGGTTAGAAGCAATAAATTGTGGTTACTTCTCCACAAAGTTTAAGCTTTTATTATAGTTTAGAAGAGGTTAAAAGAAGCCTCGGTGAATGAATCACAGCTAAAATAATTTGTAATAAATAGGGACAGTAAACAAAGTTGGAGTGCCATGGCAGAAGTGTTGTAGCTTTAAGGAAACCTCAAACAATGACAAAGACATCCTTTTGGCTTAAGACTAGTGCGGAGTTGTCAGCGGACAACTCAAACCAAGTTGTTAGAAGACTATTCATTGAAATATTAAACCGCCATCATTAAAAATTGTGCAGATTCAAAGGCACATTTTGAAATCTATGAAGCCAAGCTATCGTGAAGCGGTTAATGTAATGCTCGGAGTTTGGCCACTTTGTTCCTGCATCTTTGGCGTATAGGAAGCGATACGCGCGCACGTGGTATACGCAAAGTGGCAACTCTTACGTTGGTTTGTATTTCTTCTAATGTTCTTACCTATTTTGAATGTAACGGCCGCTTCATCAGCATTGCCCCTTTGTGGGTATGTGCCGAAATATTGAAATCATAAAGAAAAAACAACAAACAATAAAGAACAAGAAAGTGAGGGTTGTCTCTTAGCGTTTTCTTGTGGACATCACTCAAGTTGAGGTCACGCAAGCTGCGCGGTCTGAGCAAATGGAAATGCGCGCGCAACGCCGACTCGCCCATTCCCGCTGCACCACAACAAAAGCACATGCGGTCACTGCTGCACAACAAAAATACACGTGGCTTCAAGCCGACAATACGCCATCGTAGCCACGCCAATCTGTCCAATGTCGACAGATTTGACTCTGACTACGCTAAATTGAGGTCAGACGACCGCCAAACGGACGGACGGAAATATCGGTGGGCAATTTCAATCCGGAGGCCGGACTAGGCGAGGGTGGCACGTTTTTATGACGCGCGCGTCACGTGATACGTCATCCGCTGCGAAAATTCCTTCTCCGTCCGGTTGTGTGAATGCACCTTTAGCTGCAAAATGCTACACTATACACAATATTCCTTGCATTGGGCGTTGTATTGTGCAACCTCCACATATACGGAAACTATAGCAAATTCCTTATATTTCACCTTATTTTTACGCCTAACACGGAATCGGCAACGTTATCTCGCTGAATCAAAACAAGGCTCCGCTATCATCCGCCTAGACTCAGTGGTTGAAACGCGATAATCGGACAGTATGGCCGCTAGGCAGTATGGCAGCTTTTTGCGCCACCTGTGAGCGGTGCAGGCTGAACACTTAGGTGGCCCAATGTCATCAGGATGAATAAACATATTGTCGCTTTCACGTGATAAAAAATGAACCAGCTCAGTGTCTCCAGCGCCCACCGGTGGCGCAAAAAACAACCGACCGTCATGCTGTCCGAGTATCGCGTTTCAATCTCTGAGCACTGTAAAGTAATGGTAAAGTGTAGCCTCAATCAACAAGCCCGATGGTGGAGCCACCTGGCAAAGAGCGAGCTGATAAAAAAATTACTTCGCAGTATGCATATCGCCACTATCACATTCGGCCTTTGCAACAGCCGCACGCGTCCGAGTTGCGCTGATTTGCAGGCTGCTTAAACGCCTCTGTTCAGTTCAGTAGTGTTTACGAGATGTCAAGCTCAGAATACACTCTGACTGGTTTCAGCGACTTCTTGGAGCACCGAAGCGTCACCTTCGTCAATCCTCTACCGAACATTCGAGTCTGCGGCGTCTGCGGCATCGTGCCTGCCCGCACGCTACTCCTGTCTTGCGGCCAGGTTTTCTGCGAGCCATGCAGGGCGCAGATTAAAGGACGGGAACTGTGCCCTTTCCACGACGAAGATTGCCTCGAGGCTGACGTCGTGGTGCTGGACTTCAAGTTGTCTCAGCTGGATAAGCACGTCGTTTTGTGCCCCAGCGGTGAGAATTGCGCCTTCACCGGCCCAGCGTCCGCGCTTAAGGAGCACCTCGTCAACTGCTCCAGCGAAAAGGTCAAGTGTCCGAAGTGTAGTCAGCCCGTCATTCGCAACGTCGCCGTCGATCACAGACGACGCTGCTCACGAGCCGCTGATCCAGGACAGGAGGCGAGTAAAGCGGAGACAGACAGTGACGTCATCCCAGAACTGCAAGACATCAGGATGGGTCTCAAAAGGCTACTGGATCGTGAGCTCAACGACGAACTTGACAAAGACTATGTGGTAAACAACGTCAACTTACTGGTGAAGCGGCTGGCCCTTCTTGAACGCGACTGCAAAAAAGTTCAACGACATCCGGTGGGCCGCAGCCAAAAGGGCAAGTCGGCCTCGACCATGAAACGGCCGCCGTTAGCCGCAACACCTTACCGTGCCGCTTCCAGCCCGAACGTTTTCGTATCTGTGTGCTCTTTCGACGTTTACGAGAAGGTGGAATCGCTGAAGAAAAACGGAAATGACAGCATAATGCATGCTCCGTCCATACTAGGTGGTTACTTCTTTCAGCTTGAGTGCGTTTTTAATAAGGACAAGAACGGACGAGTTACCGTGGCCTTTGCGTTTTCACTCGGCGAAGGCAAATTGGACGGCCGCTTGTTTTGGCCATTTTCTAGTGAAGTAGCCGTCATCCTCTCACACCCAACTGATTCCGAGAGAGACATCCGGCTACCTGTGAGCCTGCCTGATCACGAGATGGCGAAGAAGCCGGCGCCAGGCACTTGGAATGAAGGGAACACTACCGAGAAAGTTTCCTGGAAAGACGTTGCATTCAATGGATTTGTGGATGGTGGCAGCATATACGTGAATGTGGAGCTCGCTTAGGAATCCCGTTCATTCGCCCTGTTTATGGTCTCATCATTTAATTATATTTCAATTGTTTTTAAGCTACGAAAAAAAACAGGGCTTTATATCTAATGCATCATCTCGAAAGTGAAGTTCGCGGCGCCGTGCAGGATCACAGCTTTCCCAGAAATATAGAAAAAGCTAGCGTAGGGAGGAAGCTTTTTCCTATTGACTGAACAGCACAGATGCTGCATTTGCTACGCAATTCGTTTGCAATGCACGTATCGGCGTCTACAAGGGTGTATTTTCTATAGATATATAGTTTGTTTTTGCTCTGCTACAAAATAAGGTTCTCATTCATTGCGTGTCAATGTATTGTTCCAAGTTGGCGTACTGGTTCTACCTGGGTCTCTCGGGTGTGACAAGGGGTTGTCGTAACACTTGTACGCAAGAGAGCGCGTTTTAATTTGCAAGCGGTTCTGTTTAACTTTTTTTTTTCTTGAACGCGTCGTCGAATAGTTTGCGAGCTTGATATTCTAACCCTTCTGATGGAGCACTTGGGCAGCGTTGCACGTTAAAACAACCACACGCGGAGTTATACACGTTTTATTCTATGTTCGCCGCAGATTTTGTTTCCCTTATTGCTGTTCAATTTGACCAATGTACCGGCTGGTGCAAAATAAGAGGTGATCTGCTAGCGCATGCCAAACGTCTTCTTCTTTCTGGGGTTTTACGTGCCAAAACCAGTTCTCATTATGAGGCACGCCGTACTGGAGGGCTCCGGAATAATTTTGACCTCCTGGGATTCCTTAACGTGCACTACAACGCAACCACACGGGCGTTTTTCCATTTCGCCTCCATCTAAATGCGGCCGCCGCGGCCGGGATTCACTCCCGCGATCTCGTGCTGAGCAGCGTGACGAGCGCATGCCAAACAGCATTTTTGTGCCCTTTCACCCTTTAAAGTATAAACCGCATGCACGCGATCTTCCGCGCGACAGCGACAAGCGACGCGATGGAGATGGCTGTCGCGGTCGCTCGTCGCCTACAAGTCGTACCGCATGCGAGCGACGAGACGAGCGACGACTCTGAGCGACGTTTCCCTGTGTTGCCGGTATGAGGGCAGCAAATGCTCACGAAACTGGCGTGACGCTTGCTTTATTAATTTAAGTTGATGTGTTTTTGTGTGAAGAGCAGCATAAATATTTGTAAAGGTCTTGCACTACGTTATTATCCTTGCACGTATCAAAATCTAGTCGTTTGCTCGTTCCGTGCGACAATCGGTAGTACTTGACTGATGTATATCCAGTTCCGGCTTCGTGCTATTGGCTAGTCGGTCATAGCACTTCCGGGCGACGAGCGACGAATTCTAGATTTCTAGAATCGAGCGATTGAGCGAAAAGACCGAGCGATCTGTTTGCGCGACGGCCCGTTTCGTCGCTCGAAGCCGTCGCTCGTCGCTGTAGCGCACAAAATCGCTCTCATGCGGTTTGGGCTTAACGAAGCAAGCACTTTCTTTCTAGATATGGCATAGCGTATGCGTTTTTTTTTTTCACGCTCTTGCGCCTCCCCATACTATTTGCCAGCCCGTGGTTGGAATCGCGGTGATTGCAGAATATCACGGTAGGAGAACGCTCTCTTTCCGGCCATCGCAGTGTACGATGCATTGTCACATGGCAAATTACGTAATTGGCACGCGCTCGCAGATCCCGCATTATTTTGTCCCCGCCTGCGCATGGGTGAACTGAAACCGACGTTTCAAGCAAAGCAACACGTTTCATCACTATTAGATTTTGGCCGACATCGCGATCACAGTGCAGCGGGTGAAATTCATTTCTGTTTCAATGTGTGCCAGAGTGGAAGTCGTAATAACGTAGTTGTTATGCTTCCTTTTTCTTGGAGTAAAACCAAGATAACTTGAAGTTGTTTCTGGCCAAATATACCACGTGACATAAATTTCGATACGACCTTAACGTTTGCCGCTTAGGTGAACCAACGAGCATTCATTCCCTTAAGTTACAAATTGTACGTGGTGTCGAAAAAGGGATATTTAAAAGAACTATAAGCAGCTGGGTAACATGACAGCTGCCCCTTGTTTGATCTCTTAAAGCGGGAGGCGGTACCGGCCCCGCTTCTCTCTTTTATGTACTTAAACATCAACGGCACGTAATCTGGGTGCTCCTTAAATCTTGACGGCTCCCCTGCGAGAGAAATAACGAAAAATATCAAACTTTCAGCTATTGTAACCCGAATAATGCCACGAGTTCTTACGAGTTAGACAAAATCCGCTCGTGGAGCGCTATTGCCAAACGCTCCGATCGATTAGCCTTCCGTCTTATGCGCGCTACATTTCATAAGCACAGTTTTTATCTCAAAGCAGGGGGACATTATTATAAGGTACAGGGCGGCAGTCTTGCCTGTTATAAAGTGGTTGCTGCACACGCGCAATTTGATTGTCATCTCTCACATGCTCAACCAATGCACGTTTACGCAGCGGATAGCTTGCAGCCACTCAGCTTCTAGCCGCATATTTCGGTGATCAGGCATGAAGCAGAAAATGAAAAAAAAAACAAAAAAAACACCTCGTAGCTGCAAACTTATGGTTTCCGTTTGTGCATCGGGGAGCAGTCGTCACCCCTTGTTATTATTTCCGATATAATACGTGAAATAAATAACACACGCAGGCTGCATCAGCCAAAATTTATTGGACGCTCTAGCGCATGTTTTGCTCCTATGCCTCCTATTCACTCGTGCTTTCAGTTCACGCACATGTATCTGCAGCCTTAGTTGAGCACAGCTGGAGAAGATAAGGCTCTCAACAATGTTCATGTGTTGGCAGCATGCCTCCACACTTGATTTCAGTGTCCTATAGTCAGATAACTAGGGACATTCTACACCGGCGACCTCACTCCAAGCAACAATATCATTGAAGGGCTGTTCACATGACTTCAGCACTTTCATTACTTCATTGCTTGGGTAATGAGGGTTGTTTCCTTCCCAAATGTATTGTTTGAGGATGCAAAGGTAGGCTTGCTCGCTGGTACATCCCTCTAAATTGCAGCTCTGCATGGCACGCACTGATTTATCCTCTTCAGGATTCTTTTTAGAAGGAACTCACCAATGTGGAACCATACACCACATTCAGCCCCTGGTAACTCCTGAATAAAAAGAAATGATTTCTTAATCATTTAGCTCGTCAACCTTAAGTGCTTCACGGACTCGCGTGTCCTGTGGGAGCAGGTCGACAAGATACAGGGAGTCGTCGACCTCGTAGCTGGATGTCGCCGGTGTTTGAAAAAAGTAGGCTGATGCGCACAAGTTTTAAAGCGCATTTCATGTTGTAGGTACTAGGGATATGTTTTGCCAGGTTAACGACAGAGAATAAGTTCTCCAAGCGAGCTTTCAGTACCTTGCTTGTCAAAAAAAAAAATACTGATAGCCTTCCCTGCACAAGAGAACATCTTAAAGGCGAAGAACGACAACCGTTGCAATTAAAAGACCAACTTGTGACAGCTTCCATTCGATGTGCTCCCCATGCGAATCACCTCAATTATTTTGGCCGTCAAGTGCAACGTGTCTAGGACAGAGCGGTATTTAATTATGTCCGGGAAGCTGAGTGCCACTGACAGGTGTCGTGCGGACGTCAGTGTGTATCACGTAGACACTAGTTGCAAAAACCACGCTGTGGTTTCGGTTTCCTGCTCCTGCGCCTTGGTTGCATCAACTATCGAATGGAAGCTGGTGCATCTCGAAAAAAAAACTGCAGCGCTATACCTACTTTCATTTTCGTGCCAAAAAACGTGCCTCTGAAAGCTTTGCATCCACCTTCACTTCCTTTGCTCTGCCATATTCCACGACAGCGCGGACATGGTCCATCTTCGCTTCGTTCGACGGCCGTTTATACTGAGACACTGTTGCATCACTCAAAGTAAGCACGCTTGAGCTTAAAAGTTCGCCTTTGATGTTCTTTAGCACATGTTTAGCAGTGACATGCACTAAATATACAGTTTATAATAGCGTTTGTCGCCTTAGGTACGTTAAGCGGAAGTACCTCTGGGGGACGTAATACTGCGCGGCCATTCTTAGAAGACAGAGTGCCATCTGGTGCCTCGTGCAAACGTACCCAAAACAAGGCAATCCATTAGCAACCATTTTGTTGTTACTGTGCAGACGCGTCTCGTTTAGGCATCCGGATGTCCGAATCGCCGAATGATCTAAAAAAATGGACGGGCTATGCACTCATAACTAACGTTACAGATGAGTTTAGAGAAAGCGAAAGCTCATTTCCATGGAGACTGGCGATCAACGCGAGTTGGCGCGTAGCCCCCACGAGAATCCATGCTGAAGTGGGAGCCATAGGTGCCACAATGTTCGACAACGCAATTTTTTTACCGTCCGTAAACATTACGAATGGTGAACTAGCCAAATAACGTGCGTTATCATGGCGCACGTAAACCGAAGCAACCCAGTGATGTTCGGAGCATGCGCAGTGAAGACGATGCTATTTCTTTAAGTACGTAATGCATCTACGTTTAGTTGCAAACGCTATTTTAAAACTGTGTAATAACAGTTGGTTTTCTCCTAGACAAGGGTGGGGTTTAGGGCATACCGTAGTCGAGTGTCTGTCACTAGAGAAGTGAAGCTCACGCCACATGGCTCTGTTTGAAGCACCCATATCAGATGTTACCACCCTAATCTTGCTACAAATCTGCACAATTCCCAGACAAATTTCTTAAGAATACTGCCTTCAATATGGCTCCCAGTGAAGTGATATGAAAGTACTTGCGTTCACCTTCGACTGAGACCTTCAACCATGAACAGTGATGCATGGCTATCCGCTTGATCTGATTTCTCCGGCAGTGTTACACCATCTTAAACAACATCTTCGGCATGTCAAGTTCAAATCCTTACGCAATTTCCATTTCATCGAAGAATAACACGAAGTCCTTTCCACATCTTCCATATTCTCTACTTTCATTTTCAGCAACTCGAACACATCTTTCAGGAGTCCCGATAAATTTTTAATCCTCCGGCACAAAGTTCCAGCGTTCTGATGGAAGTAGATATCCTGACTTTGTGATGGCTTTATACCCAGATGTACTACAGGCAAACTTCATCTGAAGTCCCTGCTTTACTGTTTGTGGTGACCAAATGCTTTCATTGTTACTGATTCTTGGAGGGGCTTGCAGCTTACCATCTTTGAGAAACCTCATTTGCTTTCTGAATGACTGAACACTTTCTTCTAGCTTTTGGACTTTCCTCTTCAGAAAATGACTGGTTGTATTTGCGTTGCTTAGGAATTCTAGAAGCTGTGCATACTTCTTTGTGATGTATTCAATCGTTTTATTCAATGATGCACAGTTGTACGTCGTAGGATGTAGGTAACATCTGTCAACAGGAAATGGGCCAACTGCATTATCTTGTGTAGACAAAGCTGTGTGCTCTTAAGAAACGTCGATGATACTGCTCAACAGCTCAATTTCTGTAAATGCTTGTAAAGCGGCAGTGGCAGCGAAAGAAGTCTGCACCGGTTGCTCGGGGCGTGTTTCCAGAGAGGCTGCAGGTGAAGCATCAGGTGAAATTCTTTCCTTGGGTGCCTTTTTTGGGCTTATTAAAAGTTGCAACAAAAGGAACCAAAAAAAACTGTCAGCCCTTCCACTGGGGTGGAGATGGAAGACCAGCGAAGCTGTACTATAGTGGGAATTATGTATTTCTAATTATGACTATTAAGATGTGATGGTGTATTTGGTTATTTGAACTTTTAAAGAATGAGAAATATATATGCTCCGGTGCTTTTCATTTATTTAGTGACCACGGGGACCATGGCCTTATGGTCGCTACGGTACACCGTCATAGGGTGTACGGCAAAGTTGGCACGTTCCTCATAAACACACCACCAACGCCGCTCGCATTCGGTGCGAACGCGGGCAAAACGCCGCCGCCTTCGATAACAGTTCTGCGCATTGCTTGTGTGACCGCACACAACCGCTGTCAAAACGCTGGCGTGAGCAAGCGCGCCAGCAGCAGCAAGCGAAGGTTCATACGGTCTATCGCTTCAACGGAACTGAGTGGTGAAAGCACAGCGCATACAAATGTTGGAGTCGTGTTGCAGATCGCTTTCAAGATACGGTGCGTGTGACCGCCTGGCGCCGCGCAAAGTACAAGTTGATCACAGAGCAGAAGCCGCAGCCCCTCCCTCCCGCGCTGCCTTCCCACTGTCTTCCTTTTGCGTGGAAGATTGAGTCGCCAGTTCTCCATCGCTCGTTGCATTGTTCCTCCGAACGAACAGCACGCGGCCGGGCCATGGCGAGTCGTAAGGGCAACTGATAAGAGCGCTAGCGCGATGTCTAAGTGACGGAACGGCTAAACGCCGTTGTCGACACTGTTAGGGGCGAGGTGGGCGAGAGCCCAGAGAGAGTCGCCGGCAGAGGCCGGCAGGGCTGCGCGCATGCGCCGCAGTGGGAGAGCGGGCACGCACACTCAGTCTAGGGTTCCTCGATGCCCTCCTCCCCCACCGCTCCCCTTCCACTGGGAAATCGAGTTTGCTCTCCGCCGTGCGTTCCTCCCCGTGAAAGCGCGCGTTCCTCGCCCTCGCGCGCGTTCACTTGCACATACAGCATATGGCCAATGAGAGTATTTTTCTACAGCCATACACGACCATCGAAGAGTGAGCCCTAACTGCTTCGCTGTAAAAGGAACAAATAAACCGGCGAAAGCATGAGCCCCTGTATTTGCTAGCTGTCACTGAGCAATAAATGTTGTCATGACGTCTTAGGTCATATCATGTTTCTCACAGTACATCTGGGCAATCTATCATAATACACTTATTCTCCGAACCTGAGGCATGAACTGAATTTTTTTTTTTTTGCATATGCACGAACGCTCGGCCGTAACCATTTTTCTTTTAAGAAGATTGAAAAGACAGCGGTAATTAATATCGCGTGTGCGGGCTATGGTGTGCAACAACGTACTTCTGAATGAAAACATTGTTGGCATCCCATATGGCCTCAGCTTCTTCCAGCCGTCCTTCCGGTTTTGCTCGATGCTCTATTCTTCGAAGTGAGCCTGCAGGTTTATGAACGCGCAACTTGTCCATTTGCAACGAATAAAAAGGACCACAAACTCATTGTGGTTTGTGGAATATAATTAGCCTACTGGCCTGCTTTTGAGCGCGAATTATCGTACCTAATTGCCAAGCATTATGTGCAGTACATTCAAAACAGTGCTCGGTGGACTCGGTTTACGAGCACGTGCCTGTCATGCTTTATTTGTACAAATAAACACTCATGCATGGAAACTCACGAGCTCTACAGATTAAGAACGGTTGTGTCTGCGGCGCAGTTGGCCAATAATTACCTATGATTTCATCTTTTCCACCGAAGCTGTTATTGTGACAGCATAAGCGCTAGAAGAAGTAAGCTGACACGCGCTAGAGTGAACGAAAGAAGCGTAAACGCGAACGTGTGTTGCGATCGTTAAAAGTGTGAGCTGAATTATCTGCGTTGTGAGAAATTGCGTCAGTTTCGGCAATTGGAAGCTTGGTTGGACCAATTTCGGGGCTTCATAAAACCTTCGCGATACAACAACTAGCTTTCTAAGACGGAAAATTCCTACGAATAGAGCGCATAGCTTCGATATCGTGCTTAAGAAATTAGAATCCTGTAGGTCAAGTCAGGAAGCCACAAAATATCAATTTTTTGCTACACTTGACGCGTAAACGAAATAAATAGTTTATTTGTATGGAAATTTTTGAAGAATAAAATGTACTTGGAAATAAAAATGGGTTTCTAAATGTCTGTCCGAGCTAATAGCATCGCTGAAACCTGGATGTGAACCGGTAAGGGTGCACAAGGGGGCCGACGATATTTCGCCATATCGCACTGTCGACACGCGCACTAACAGAATGCAAACTTTGCTGTAAATACACTGTTGCCCGGAATTTTAGTTTGTGATTACAAGCCACTGATAAAGAAGCAGACCGTGCTGTACTCACACTGCGCACACACGTTGGCTGCCACTTGTCCCTTTTAAGCTTCATCGTTCATACGAGCCGTCGTTTTCTATCTTTAGGAAATGCAAACAAACGCCAGCCATTTCACGAATTATCAGAGCACTGCGGAAAGCAGCACCCTACCATTTTCCAAAATAATAACACGGCAGTCAAGGCGTGCGACGGCCGCTAACCACGCACGTGTACGGCTGCCGTTGGAGGTGCAACAAAAAATGGCCGAAGTGTCGAGAGGGCATCGACCCCTTCAAGGAATGTCGCCACCATGTATGGAGCGGCGGTCGAGAAGCAAATTGAGGCACCCTAGGGTTTCATAGGGCTTAGTGCCATCTCTGTGACCAGGGATTACTTCCGGTGGTACAAAAATAATGAGACGTCATTACCGGTAAAATAGTAAGCGACATAATTTTTGATGTCAAACGTGTGCAATTTATTTTGTTGGCCTGCCTTGACTTACTTTCAAATACCCCGTCATCCGGCACGACGGGTGTTTTGGGCTTTTAGCGTGGAAAGCGATGTAGCGAAATGCCAGTCGTGCCGGTATCACAATCACATCGACGCGCAGAACATTGTTCCTTTGTGGAAAGCTGTGGGTGTTGAATGCTATTCGCATTGTCGAACGACAAGTCCGTCGGCGAGCGCAGCCGCACGAAAGAAGCTAAGTGGAAAATTATCTGGTGGTAGTAACTCACAACCTTTGGCTGAGCACGTTAAGTGAAATACACCTCGAAAACACAACGCCGCCAGAATTCACAGAAACGTTGGCAAGCAAACGACGCTACAGAGGAGAGAGAGAGAGGGTGTGGTTGTTAAGAGGAAGAGGCACTATTTGCTGCAGCGCGTATAGTAGCAGCTGAACTTACGAGTGCACAATTCTGCAAACTTGCAGAAGCTGCATTGCATTGCAAATGATAGCAACATGAACACCCCCTTTTTTACCGGGCGCTAAAAAAGTTTGTATTTATTGGCAATAATCCTCATTACGTGAGGGGTATTTTTTTATTGCAATAGCAATTATGTGGAAACTCCAGGCGAATTTATGGTGTTGTCATCGCCGTCACCGTCGGCGTCGCCGTGATGTTCCGTGTAAAGTCCAACGGTGATAACACCGTCCCCGCGCAAGGCACCGCGGGGAGGGGAGGGAGGAAGGGGGAAGTCCTTCCACTCCGGCGTCTGCTGCGTATGGTGCGGCCGCGCGTGGCCGCACGGGTCTTACCTTTAAAGCGATCTGCGACGGGAACACAGTGCGCCGCGTGCCAGTAGCTTCGTGTGCGTAGTGTTTTTGCCGCTTAGTTCGCGTTGAAGCGAGAGGCAGCGCGAAGGTCAATTGGCTCGCTGCTGCTACCGCGCGTCCTCACTCCAGCGTCATGACAGCGAGTTTCCACGATCATAGAACGAAATGTGTTCGTGCTTCCTTGTGCGTGCGTGACACCATGTTTCGTAATTTAGTTGGCAAGCAAATGTTGACGACTTTATACGGCCGATAAAACTACGATCCTTACTTCGTATAGCTGTCTAATAATTTGCAGTCGCAATCGATGTTTCGCCTCTCGTGCGAAGCTGCAAATTTATTGGTCGCGATATTGACATAAAATTCATAAAGAAATTTTTTCGTTCAATGAAATCAAGTTGTGCCTCGTTTTTAAATAAAGAGCTTTTTTGATGGTTTATGGGTTTAACAGTGTTTCTTAGCTTTTCACCAAGCAACGCTTCAATCGCTGCTCCCATAAACACCCTTGCTTGTGTCCGTGATAATTGGTATCGGCCGTTTTTCGTCCAAAGCATCGGAACACATTTGAATTGACCTTGTGTGCACCGTAGCGGCATCGACGATATGATGAGCAAAGCGTCGTGTCCGTCTTTTCATGTGACACCGCCGGTGCCGATACGCGAGGAAAGTGTTCACACGACTTGGCGCACGCGGCCCCTTGGAAAAAGCTCATTCAGATAAACATGCCAGGGGTTCCCCATACAAAAATGCTTCCTTACTTTCTTTAGAACTCTTACCAACTTTCTATTAACTTTAGTAACACTCTATGTACATTTACTTTCTATTAACACATGTTACAAGAAAGTTGGTAGGATCTGTCTTTACTTCGGTTTGAAGAAAGTTTGTTTAAAGAATGTTTAAAGAAAATTGTTAGGCTCTGTTTTAATTTTCGTTTGTAGGAAGTTTGTTCAAAGAAAGTTTACAACAAGTTGGTAGGCTCTGTTTTTACTTCGGTTGAAAGAAAGTTTCTTTAAAGAAAGTCTTAAAAAGGTTGGTAGGCTGTGTTTTAACTTTTCTTTGTACGAAGTTTGTTCAAAGAAAGTTTAAAAAAAGTTAGTAGGCTCTGTTTTTATTTTCGTTTGAAGAAAGCTTGTTTAAAGCAACATTAAAGAAAGTTGATAGGCTCCGTTCTTGTTTTCACTTGAAGCAAGTTCGTTTGAATAAAGTTTAAAGGAAGTTTAAGGAAAGTTGGTAGGCTCTGTCTTTACTTTTGTGTAAAGAAAACTATAACTGTATTTGTTTCATTCATTTGCTCATTTAACACCGCAATAATGAAGCATAACATGCAATATCGGTAATACAATAATTAGTACGAATAAACTAAGTGTCATACTGACAATTGCTTCCTGCAGTTTAAGAGAAAGCGAGGAGACAGAATAATTTTTGTTATTATGTGTGCATATATAATTAGTAGAAGCTAAGGTAAAATATCTTAGCCTGTCCCAGTGAAATTGTATTCCTACTTCTACGCTTTCCTACTTCAAAAAAGAAAGGTTTGTTCTACACTGACTGGTACTCCAACCCGGGACTTCTGCGTGTGAGGCAGAGACGGTACCACTACTCCCATATTACAGTAGCACTAGCAGGAACTATACAATGCCTAGACTTTCTGACATGTCGTAAGGCCATTTATTTGTTTTCACGACGCTTACCTTTTTTCGGAATTCGGCTTCTTAAGAAACCTTTCCTTTACGATTTTATGCAGACTATACACAAAACTCTCGCAAATGCAGTACCTGCGGTCACTGTTAAAAGAGCCTTTCTTTCAAAACTGCGGGTGATTGTTGTGTTGATATTGTCACGTAGTAGTGACGCTGAAGTCAACAGTCGTAAAACTGTGTATGACGAAACTAATTCTTTATTGGGCGAACCTGTGCCCACAAAAGCAAGCTATACACTCGAAGCACAACGAAAGCGGCGAACACAGTCGGCGGTTGTCGAAATGTCATCAGCGGCGAAACGCGTCGGCTTTTATACCTGAGTCATCGATGGTTCCAGATTAATTCCTGATGCCCGCGGGTCTTCCAGAAAGTTCTAGACAATTCGCGTCGGTTATACAATCAGATAACATAAGCGTCGGTGAAAACAGGCAACGGAAAGAAGCATCGATAACGTTCTAGAAGCTTCCGATGCAGGCGCGTCCTGCGCCGAGCGATAACGTTTAACACTTGTTAGCCGGTGGAAAGCGGCCACCGATGAAAGATAACATGTATACGTGTCAATATATTGGCGGGATTCCGTAAACGCTTGCTAAGGCACACAAGTGAATAATTTACGATTGTCAGTTTACTGAGTAGTCAGTTGTGTACCTGGCATGGCCGTATCTGTTTGTTTACACGTGCGTGCAAGCAGTACGCCTGTTGCACTTCAGCCGAAGCTTCAGCTGCTGTAGCACGCCAGCCATCGCCACGTTTTGTTACCTTTATTCTTGACGCTAAGAGGAAATATGGTCTCACCAATTCAAGATGAGGGCACATATTATCGAAACATTACACTTGGCGCCATAATTAACGTGAGTGTGGGCGGTGATCACGGATATGTGCTTAGTAAGTGTCACATTAGCCCGTAGACCGTCCGTCATTTCAAGCAGACGGAGCCGCACGGGCCCCGCGTGGATTGGCTCATGCTTCAGCTACGACTTCCCTTGAGTGACAAATGCGAATCTCGAAGGCTATGCTCCTGAAGCGATGCGAATCGGGGAGGCAGGTTCCTTTTCGTTAACCGCAGTGTGGCGCTGCTGCAGTGTTTTGTTCAATAAATCCAATCCAATCCAAGTTGCTGTAGTTTATGGACCACGTTGGCTGTGCGCGAGTGCTTGTTGCAGTGAGGCGGTAGTTGAATTTTATATTAGAAGTGCCTAGGCAAAATGTGCTTCTTATCGTGTGCATTAACCATCGCACAACCTCTGGACTCGTGAAACACCGTGTGTTCGCCGTGTGTTTCGAGCGATACGCCAGTGTCAACAGTGTCTTACAGCGCCCGTCCGAGCTGCTTTTGTTCCCGCCTGCCTGCGCTCTCTCGTGAAAAGCCTGGTACTGGGGCTTCACCACAGTGTATGGAAGAATTTGTTGTAGGTTGTGCGTTGGTGGTGCTGTAGTTCATCGGCAGCTCTACAGTGTTTGCGCCCGAAAGAGAGTTGGTGCCACGGTACCTGTGGGACGAAGGAGTGTTTGCTGACTACGTCTTGAAAGGTAAGCAAGTTGGGCGCATGTGCGCGTTGTTGTAGCTTATGGTTCATGTAATGAGCTTTGTGTAACTAGAGAAGAGCGCATTCTAAGCGTAAGTTGTCCATGTTTCTATGCACATTTAGTAAGCAATTTTACGAAAGCTTCTGTTGATGTTATCGCGTACTTGCATTTTCCTGTGAAGTATGCTACCCCGTCTGATTGCTCTGACTGAATGGGAACACAATTATGGAAACTCTGAAAGGTACTGTTTGTTGGGTAGTTTCCCGGCAGAAAATTATTCCTTATATAAGCATTTCCGCGAGTACACTGCAGGTGTGTACACGTCGATGTGTCATGGGCTTCACGCGTTGGCACATTATAGCTATGTTTGACGCTTGCGTAATATTAGCTTGTAGGAAGACTTTTTTTGTATACAGTTCACTTTGAAGGCCCGCGTCGCGAGAACCTGTCTGTATTCTATAGTGAACTATAGAACCTGTCGTGTTCTATATTGCGAGGCAGATATACGCCGATATTGCACTGACGAGGTTTCTTTTTAATCGAGACCTCTCAATCAGGCGCTGGATTTTACTATACATATTCATCTAAAGAACAATATGCCAGCTCTTCCAGTCATAGGTAATGACTGTGCCTTGCAGTAATAAAGTAAGGGCTGCGATTTCGTGGCGATACTTTGCGCTGTATCCTACGTCATTCTTACCACCCACCGTGAATGGCAGGCTATTCCAGTTCATAACACGGGCGGCGCGTCGGTCAAACCTCTGACGAAGAGCGAGAAGGAATACCATCGCTATACAAACACGGCCTAGGGTTCAAAAGACTTTTCATGTGCTCAATATTTTTTTTCATAATCCAATGCTCTTTTTGCTTTATTAAATATTTGAGTTTCGGTGATTTTCCTGGTAGTCTTATGTTTGCTGCATTCCAACATTGAATCGCACTTGTTACAACATAACCGTGTAACCTCCTGAGATATAATGGAGAGATTCGTACGAGACGCACATTAATGTAGCTGCTAGTGTGAGGCTCCTTGCAATTCAGTATTAGACTGATATGACGGGTTTCCAGATTCACATTGCAATAAATTATTCATTGCAGTTGAAGGCTATGCGGATTCTGGAGGCATCCCACAGGAACCTGCAGCACTGCTGCAAGCTGGAGAGCACCACTATAAAACACCTGATCTGCGTGCTTTTACAAAGGTGCGTACAAAACTGTCATTGCCTTGTGTGTTGTAGGATATGTTTCTGTAATATGCAATCATTTTACTGTGTGTGCCATTTTCATGATTTCTAGTGGCAAATCACTTGCATTTCACTTTTGGTCATCTGGAGGGCCCTCAGTTTAATGAACTTACCTTTATACTAGCCTCCTCTGAGCTAAATATAACTCTGACTTGAGTAACTGCATGATATACTCTGTACAGACTGTATATTAATCTAGTCAGATTGCCTTTTTAAGATAATCGTTGAGAAGCATGAGGTCTCGAGATGTTTATCTTTTTGTCAATTTTTTTATGCAGTATTGTGAAGCTCACTTCTCACACTATTGCCTGTGCGCCTATATTGTTCCCTCTAATCGGTCACACTTATGTATTGTGTACCGTACTTCATCTCTTAAAATTAGCATACAAAAAGCAAGATTTTCTTTATTAGGTAGCTGCTGAATCCCTAGCCACTGTATGAGCAGGTAATTCCTCAAGCATATAACAAACCAATAACCTTTTAATGTGACAAGTTCAATATGCACCCGAAGTGCAGGTTGGCTTCAAGCAGGAAGCTGGTCTCCTTTGTATTTTACAGAAATTTGAGGTGGTAACGCAAACTGCTAAATCACAACAATCCGCACAGCACAGTAGTTGCAAGCCACCACGACAGTGCAGTTGAATGCTGACTGTTCGCCGTTACATTGGCACTTTTTTTTCTGCGGACAGTAGCAAGCCACGTCAGTGCAGCTGAACACTGAGCGTTCGCCTTTACATTGGCATTTTTTTCAGCGTGTCTCTGCCCTTCTCCAGTTGACATTGGATAAAGCTTGTTCTTTGCTGTCACTTATCTGAAATGCAAACAATCCTTTTTACCTTTTCTTTCATATTACTTGTCAGCTGCCTAATACACAAGCTTCCAGTGACATGGTAACAGTGCTGACTACTGCCCAGAACATGTGTGCATCTGTGGTTTGTGGTACCACATGCTCACTACCTCGGATTTACTGAGATGTCACAAGGAAGTTTGCTTCATGCTCAAGCTGCCCTGCACTTGGTGTAAATATTGAAATAGTCACTTTTTAATATAATAATTTGTTGTGCTTTTAGCAAATTGAGTTTTGAAACTGTGAATAATGCGCACTAGAGGGTCTATAAAAATGTTTTCTACCGCCTAAAGATATGGTTTAGGCAAAAAGTGCTTTACACATGTCATCGCATTTATTGAGTTCGGCATATCTCGCTGAAGCCATTCTAAAAACTTTGAGTATCTTTACTGCAACTGATTTACAGCTACTTTATACAAGTGTACGATTCCTACATGTAACACATGCATATCATGTGCAGCAGTTTTGCTTCAGCAATGCTTCAGTCACTTTTTGGGTGGCCTTCCAATACCCACAAGGACGTCGCCCAACAAGAAGCTTTGCACCCCAGAGGTGTGAATGCCATTCTAAGTATGTGTGGCAAGGCAGTCAGTTGAAATCTTCGTTTTGATTGTGGGTCATTCGAAGTCAAATTCTTGTGGATGACTGCATCATGCTATCTTGACCAGATACAATTCATAAGGCTAACTATTATTGCATTTTTCCTCCTTTAGGCTTGCAGCAAGAGGGATATCAAGAACACGGGAGATATCCAGACCACATTATAGTCACTGCTTGCTTGTGGCTTCTTAGGGCATGTATGAAAGGGTTGGAAAATAAACATCAGTGTTTGAAAAGATTGGTGTGTTTCGCTAACAGGTACATACTTTTATATGTTCAAGGTTGCATCAGAGCACTACCAGACAATTTTTAAAAAATGCTGGAAAAAGTCGATAAATGTCACCAGGATGTTTCTAGGGCGAGCAACAGAAAGTTGGAAAAAAGCTACAAGAATGCTTCAAGAGCAAGTAACAGAAAGTTGAAAGAACGTTACAAGGATGTTTCTAGGGTGAACAGCAAAAAGTAGGAAAAAAGTTACTAGGATGTTTCTAGGTCAAGCAACAGAAAGTTGTAAAAAAGTTACAAGGATGTTTCTAGGGCAAACAGCAAAAAGTAGGAAAACAGTTACTAGGAAGTTTCTAGGTCAAGCAGCAGGAAGTTGGAAAAAAGTTACAAGGATGTTTCTAAGGCGAACGGCAAAAAGTAGGAAAGAAGTTGCTAGGATGTCTCTAAGAAGTAAAAAGATGACCTGCTTTTGATGTTTGAAGGATGTTCATTCATCGTTTCAAGAAAGTTTGTAAATGAAATTTTTATTGAATATCGGTGGCCAATAGTCGACAGGATGTTGGTATGAAGTACTTAGGAAGTTTAAAAACGATTTGAGAACTTTCAATAGACCGTTCGTAGGTTTTAGTAACATTTGTCTAAAAAAATTTAATTGAAAGTTACTAGAATTTTTTGTAAGGGGTTCCCGTGTCGCAGCACAGGAACTTTACAGGCGCGCTTTTTAGTATACCGCAAGAGCTGCGTTGCGTTGCTATTGATAGCGTCGCTGATAAATGACATTGTAAAACATTTCCGGGATCTTACATACCCAAACCGCGATCGGATTATGATCTGCGCGGTGGTGCGGGACTCCTTATTACTTCCAATCCCTTGGGACTGTTAACGTGCACCCATTGCACGGTCACCTGGTGTTATTGCATTTCACCCCCACGGGAATGCGGTCGCCGGGGCCGGGGCTTAATTCCGCAATTTTGACCTTATAGCATCGCAGCCCCATAGGCAAAAGCCGCCACGGCGGGTAAGGTGCTCGAAAAGAGATATATTATAGCAACGTTTGAATAAAGTGGCCACGTTCTTAGCTTTAAAAAATGCCTTTCCTTGATCAGTTCATATTCATATGTGGGTTGCGCAAGAAGCACGGATTAATGCAAGGACAAGACGGGACGAGCTCATGACATCTTTTGCTTTTTTTTTCGTGTGTTTATGCGATCAGCATTGTTTGCCAACTTCGTTCATCTTGAGCCAGCCTGTCCGCCCACCCGCCCGCTTCCCTGCGCATCTATCTATCTATATATCTATCGATCTAACTAACTAACCTCTTAACCCTACCGACTGACTAACGTTGTCTTAAAGCTTGAGCCACTAGCTATGTGCTCGTTGTCTTGATGCCTTCAAGGTCGTTCCATCATTTTCATTTCAGCTTCGACATCTCACTTTCATCATGCCGAACAGTCGTTGCAGCTGAACAGTTGAGTCAGCATGGCTCCATTGCTGCCGGGCCCATCTACGCCCGTACCGTTAATTTTGCCTACCTGGCCTCTGGCCATGTTTAATTCCAAGCGAACTCGCTCCATTTCCCGAAGGTGTGCCATACTGCTGCTTTGCCTCAACATCTCCCTATCTACGGCGGTGCACCCTTTACAGGGATATAGTGCAATGTGGTTAACGCGATTAGGCATTCTTGTAACTAAATCAGTGATTTTCAGCTTATCTATCTATCTATCTGTCTATCTATCTATCTATCTATCTATCTATCTAGCCTCTTAACCCTACCGATTTACCCAAGTTGTCGACCAGCGTGGGGCACAAGGTATGTGCTCGTTGTCTTGGTGCCTTCAAAGTCGTTCCATCCTCTTCATTCCAGCTTCGTCATCTGACTCTCACATGGCGTCGTCTTCACGCCATATTCGTCATGCATTCGTCCTGTTGCCATTATGACCCCGTCTTCCTCATGCCGCAGTGGTCATGCTATCGTCATCTCTTACGCTTCATCATGGAATACACCCTCCTCGCCCTCCAATCATCGCCATACACTCGTCGTCAAGACAACGTCGGCCTACTTTCTTTGTCATCTCATAGTCCTCGCGCCGCTATCATGCCACCATAGTCATTGCATCATTGTCATGCAGTGGTCGTCACGCATTCCTCGTCATGCGTCATTGTGATGCCGTCGCGGTCATTCCATCGTCCTCTATTTAACTTCGTCATCCGACTCCCACGATGCTGTAATCGTTACGCCATCACCGTCACACAGTCGTCGTTATACTATTGTCTCTATGCCATCGTCGTCCCCGCTGTCCTCTTACTCTCGTCATAACTTCAGACACGTCATACCATTATGGTCACGCCGTCTTCGTCATCGTGTCGTCGTCACAAAGATGTCATTACGCCTTTGTCATCATACTAACATCGTCATGCCATCGTGGACGTCGTTTCGTCATCGTCATTCCAGCTTCGTCATCCGCTTGTCGGCAGCGGTATGTCGCAACACTATTGCCGTCATACAGTCTTCGGGATACAGTTGTTGTCGCGCCATCGGCATTATATATTCATCGTTGGTCTATTGTCATTATGCCGTCGACGCGTCGAGCTGTCCTCGTAATACCGTCGTTGTCATTTCAGAACGGTCATATCTTTGTCATCATGTGCTGTTATTGTCATACCTCCTTCGTCGTTCCATCAACGTGATCTCTTCTTCGTCATCTCATCGTCGTCACTGCATTATTGTCGAATGGTCTTTGTCATGCCGTCACACTGATGTCACACATTTGTGTTGGTCAAACATGAGTTGTGAAGTATTCGTCATCTGGGTGCTATTGTGGTCGCTTAATTGACGCCATTATAATTTCGTCATCTGACTCTCGCCATGGCGTTATGGTCAAGCCATTCCCTTCATACCGTCTTTGTCATTCCATTGTCTTCCATCCCTGTGACTCCGTCGTCTTTATATAATAATAATGTTGTTACTTTATTGCACAAAGTTACAAAAAACAGCCTGCCAATGCCACATAGAGCTTGCGCGGCACTGCCAGGCAGGCAGCAGAACCAACATTAAATATAATTGCTATAATTTTCACAATTAAAAAGTCCATAAAGGCGAGAGAATAAAAGAAAAGTATTTCTAATCAAAGTGAAGCACGGAAAAAAGGAGTAATTCTATGACGCGACTACTTTACAATGTTCCTGAGTGGCCTTTCTAATTTAAATTTAGTTTGAACGCACAATACATTTTGACATAACTTATAAAATTATACAAGAATATAGTAGTCTCGTATTCTCTTGCCATATCTTCCAAACGCCTGCTTATGAGGCAACGGTGGCCGCAGACAACGAGTGGGACGTGCTTCACCTTGCAGGTACTTTCCCGAAATGTCTTAGCACAACTGTTCAATTAGTAGGTGATCAAAGTTCCGCATAAATAATGTTTCGAAGACGTCACTTTTATTATTAACGTTTAAATCATATCATATCGTCGCGAATCGTCATGCCGGCGCCATCATACTCGCCTCTGTTCCGCTGACGTAATTCCTTCTTAGTCAGGCGTCATCTTCACACAATCTTCATCCCGCCGTCATGCTCAGGACCGATAATGCTCAGTGGGCCGAAAAGAATGTCATTCGCATGTAGCAGAAGCAATGCAAGTCCTAGAGTTACCATTACAAATCTACACAAACGTGTCTTTATCAATGCGGTACGTCGCTACATTCCTTGAATGCTAATCGCTTTACCGTCGACAGTCATTGCAGAGATGTGTAATCTTCTTTAATTTTTCTTTTTTTTTCCTTTATCTATGTTGTCCCCTCCTTAACTAGTCCCCTTTCGATCCGAAGCTTTCCCAACCTCTCTTGTTGATGTCGCCGGCATTTGGTTCCGGACCAGTTTTCATCGGAAGTCTCATTTGTATTTTCGTCCCTGTGGTGACGCTTCCCACAAGTCCGCTACCGATAACAAGCTACCTGTTAAATGCTCCTGCCAACATCGATTTCTACGGTGCCTGGCATCTGCAGGTTCATTGTGATCGCCATTCTCGTGACGCCCGAAGCGCATTAACGACTACGCCGTCTTCTCCGACTATCGAAGGCGCTTGCACGGCGTGCTCTCGGTGGGTCAGAGGCTCTCCAGAGAACCGAAGCGTGTTTTGCTGCAAAAGTAATGAGGTCGACTCATTAGTCTGGACGGCATTCTCCCTTCCGCCACTGGCTTGAACGTTGTGGTTGCGCACACTGTAGGCACAGTAGGAGTTTCCGCTGAGCAGCTGAGCGTACGCACAGGTTTGAGAAGAACGAGCAGCAAATCCCAAGCTAACATTAAGTGACATTTTACTTAACGTTGACTACAATAACGTCAAAGGCGCCTGGTAGTCGCCAGGATGTTGTTCCTTCTGCTTAGCTGCAGATTTCCTCCGTGCTGAGTTGCGCCAGCATGTCGCACCCGTGTATAGTTAGGACACCACCCGAGCAGTCTAAACAAAACGCTCACCGTTCCTAAAGCGGTCTACGCTTCGTCCTTCGATCAAGGCTGCTTAATTTCCCACCCACTCTCAAGTTCCAGCTATCGTGAGAGAGGGCGAAAGAATCGAACGCGGCGCGTTCCAGTGTGGTGTGCCTACAGTGGAGCTACCATCTCCTTGTTTACCTTATAGGCTATTGTGATTAGTGTTTTGAATGTCAATCGTCTGAACTGGTCAGCTGTCTAGATAAGCAAAAGACGTTGTAAAAAAAGCGAAAGATTGTGTTGTAAAAAAAAAGTAATTGACGGGATTGATAGAGCCGGAGAGGTAGAGGCACAGGTAACAGTAGAATACAGATACATAGTTTTATGATTAGAGGAAAGACCAAGAAATGATAGGCAAAATGCTAGACTGTGACAGATGTACACATAACCTCATTAGCTCGAGCAGGCTAGATTTCATGTTGCGGCGCGGTTTCAAAGGAGATACCAATACAAATCATCATCATGATTATTTTTTATCATAAATTTTCACCACGTGGGTTACAAATGCACTCAACATGCCATTTTTGACAAACAAATAGGCCATTGTTTTTATTTGACTTTTGTTATCAAAGACTGTGGGTTACTTCCTGAGTCAACGCTCTCGCATCTTATTGACGCATGATTACCAGCAGCCCATTGGTATCGATTGCGTTCCTAGCTGTCAGTTGATTCAAATTGTAGGCGGTAATATTTGCGAGTGCTCAACCATCGAAGCTCAGAACGGACTCTCCGATTCATGGTTAAGCAGCATACCGCGACGTGTAAAGTGGCTAGTATTGTTTGCCTGTGCATATGCGTAATTCCATGTCTCACTTTTCCCCGGGGCTTGCAGGTTGCGCTTTGATGCAGTTCGGCCGTAGCCGTCATGTTTAAATTATTTTTGCCGCGGCCTGTATGTCATAGCAGCTGTCTTATTTCTACGATAAATTATTCATAATCAACACCACGTTGCCTTCACTCACTGCGAATCAATGAAGTGTGAAATCAATACAATGACATAAAAATATAAAAAATAGAATACCATTGTCTTCGGAATGAACTTGTAACCTGCAATTGTATACAGATTCGAAAGATATTTCCACATACAGCTTAGTGTGGCATGCGAATATTTATTTATTTATTTATTTATTTATTTATTTATTTACTTATTTATTTATTATGTTTGTTTAGACATATGCTGTCTTGGGTGAAGGGGCCAGAGGCAGATGCAACTGCCTGACGAAGGCCCATTAACCGTACCTTGGAGCTAGAACATGATCCGAACAATCACGTACATCTAAAAGGTGAAATATTTACTTCCTGCATTGTTCAGCCTGTTTAACCTATAGTTCTGCTCAGAGGTTCGTCTTAGCACTGCAATCAAGCCTACTGAAAAAATGAGACAGATTCCACACACATCTGGGAATCAATCTGAATCGAAATCTTCGTGAACTACAGCGTACTTCACTTCTGCTGGGAAGAGAGAGAGCAAAAAGATTTATTTAGACCTTCGAGATCGTTGAAACATCTTGGCTCGGTGACTGTTAAAAATATTCTGGGATTTAGCGTTCCCAAACCACGGTATGTTTATGAAGCACGCCGTGGTGGCGGCGGACACCGCATTAATTTTGACAACCGCGCGTTCCTTAACGCGTACTCAAATCTATGTAAACTGCACGAGTGCTCTCGCATTTTGCCACCATCTAAATGCAGCCGCCGCGGCTGGGAAACGAACCCGAGACCTCAAGCTCAGCAGCGCAGCGCCAAAGCAACTAGGCTACCGCGGTGGGTGCCGGCGGCTGCTTTTTACTGCATAGTTACTTTTCTGACGTCATCGCGAAGCAACGTGACTTCCGGCTGACGCTGCGAAAGAAGTTCTGGAAAGTACGGAAGCATGTGAGCACACAACCACAGGAGCAGAAGAAGCGATTACAGAAAAACGGTGATGAAAGCGGCCACAGCCAATAGCGTAGATAACACTGTCTCTGATGTGGCGATACGTCGTTATAATGAAGCCGAAATCCTCAAGTCACCACGCAAGCTATAAGAGGAAACTTATCTCATTGGCAGGGCGAACGAACGAAGCAACAAAGCAAGAAAATTAATTCAGGAAGGTGGAAAAGAATCACAGAACGACGTTTTTAGTATGACCCTTAATTCAAGGAAAATATTGTAATAATATGTAACCAATATATGTATGGCAGCTTCAGCAAACTTATAAAATTTGAAACAATTTTTGGCGGTTTACCGTGCTGCCCAATGGTAGAGCAGCCTAGGGAACTGCGGGCTGCTTATAATAACATATTGCCGTCGGCAATCGCCAGTATCGCATTTGCCCTGCGCCTTTGCCTTGCACATGTCCGTGCTGTGATTTCATTTATAAGCTACTCCATAGCATCCGCTAATTTGAGGACTTCCACAAGATGTCAGGTTCAGAATACACTCTGACTGGTTTCAGCTACTTCTTGGAGCGCCGACGCGTCACCTTCGTCAATCCTCTACCGAACATTCGAGTCTGCGGCGTCTGCGGAATCGTGCCTGCCCGCACGCTACTCCTGCCTTGCGGCCAGGTTTTATGCGAGCCATGCAGGGCGCAGATTAAAGGACGGGAACTGTGCCCTTTCCACGACGAAGATTGCCTCGAGGCTGACGTCGTGGTGCTGGACTTCAAGTTGTCTGAGCTGGATAAGCACGTCGTTTTGTGCCCCAGCGGTGAGAATTGCGCCTTCACCGGCCCAGCTGTCCGCGCTTAAGGAGCACCTCGTCAACTGCTGCAGCGACAAAGTCAGGTGCCCGAAGTGCGGTCAGCCCGTCGTTCGCAACGTCGCCGTTGATCACAGACGACGCTGCTCGGGAGCCGCTGATCCAGGACATGAGGCGAGTACAGCGGAGACAGACAGTGACGTCATCCGAGAGCTTCGAGACGTCAGGAAGGGTCTCGAAAGACTGCTAGAGCAGGCGCTCAGCGACGAATTTGACAAGGTGCATCTGATGAACTACGTCAACTCGCTAGCGGAGCGGCTGGCAGATTTTGAGCGTGGCTGCACGAAAGTCCACCAAGATCCGGTGAGCAACAGCCCGGAGGACAAGTTGGCCTCAACTATGAAACGGTTGCCGTTCAACGTGACGCCTTTCCGTGCTGCTTCGAAGCCAAACGTTTTCATCGCTATGTCCACGTTCTCTGAAGTCTACAAGGAACTAAAATCGCTCGCCAAAGAGCAAAAGGCGAGCATCACTAACGAGTTGGACGTCATAGGTGGTTACTCCTTTCAGCTAGAGTGCGTTATCGATAAGGACACGAACGGGGAAGTTAGCGTGTGCTTTACATTCACGCTCGGAGACGGGGCATGGGATGACCGCTTGTACTGGCCGTTCGCCAGAGACCTAACAATCATCCTCACGCACCCAACTGATTCCGAGAGAGACATCCGCCTACCAGTGAGCCTTTCTGACTACGAGATGGCGAAGAAGCCTCCTCCGGACTCTTGGAATGAAGGGAGCACTACGAGGAAAGTGTCCTGGAAAGACGTTGAGCATAATGGATTTGTGGATGATGGGACCATATACGCCAATGTGGAGCTCGTGTAACAAACATATTCATTTGCTATGTGTGTATATATGTATTCGGGTTTTTAATTAGTTGGAAATGTTTAGTAGACGGCGAGTGAAGGCAACACTTTCTGCGTCCCTTTTCCAGTTCTGTTGCTTTACACGCTCAAATCTTTCCTTGAGAATTTCACAGACGCGAGTGTGTAGTGTGACTAAGGCATTGAGCACTGACTGAACAGCACAGCTAGCGTGTCTGCCGAACAATCCGTTTGCAGTGCGCATGTCGGCGTCTAGCTCGATGTCTTCTCCCTCCCTGTGGCAGTTTCTTTGTTCTTTGATACGCAATAAATTTCTCGTTTAGTGACTTGTCATCTCGTTGTTTCTTGCCAGCCCAGCTCGTCTTCATGCGCCTCGTAGATATTGTCACGTAGTAGTGATGGTGAACAAAACAGTTGCTGACGAAGCGGACTATTTATTAGGCGAACTTGTGCCCACAAAAGCAAGTCGCACTCGAAGCACAACGATAGCGTCGAACACAGTAGGCGATCGTTGAAATCTGATCGGCGGCGAAACGCGTTGGCTTTTATACATGAGTCATAGAAGGACCCGCCGCGGTGGCTCAGTTAGCTAAGGCGTTGCGCTGCTGAGCACGAGATCACGGGATCGAAACCCGGCCGCGGCGGTCGCATTTAGATGGAGGCGAAATGCAAAAACGCCCGTGTGCTTGCGTTGTAGTGCACGTTAAAGAAACCCAGGTGGTCAAAATTATTCCGGAGCCCTCCACTACGGCGTGCCTCACAATCGAAACTAGTTTTTGGCACGTAAAACACCAGAAAGAAAAAGAGTCATAGAAGGTTCTAGAGTAATCCCTAGAGCCCGCGTGCCTTGAAAGATAAACAAGTACACGTGTCGATATGACGAGTTTTTATCACAATAATTGTACAGACGTCCTTTGGTAATGCTGAGGTTTGCACCTATCACGCATTCACGGCGACAATAAACGCGTTATCGCGAGCAAACATGCGAATAATGTGCTGCAATGTGCTACACGGTGATTAAAGGCATTGGACGAAAGCCAGGAAGCGGAAAGTGTAAGGCTAAAAAGGGCCTGTTGATATTAATGGCATCGTGTGAATGCTACCCCCTCCTGCAAAGAAAAAAACAGAAACAGCATATCTCGACATTTTGAGTCAGTAAGTTTTATTGCCAGATGTTATAATGCACATATTATTACGTTATCTTTCCCACGAAGGGAAAATTACAAGAAAAGTAGGTAGGAAGGCGCGCAACCAGAATTAGATTAAAGCAAACTGAAACACAAATTAAATTAACAGACAATATTGTTACAATAGCAAATCACTTATAAAAAAGAAAGCACATTTCTTACGAAGTCACGCAGAAAAGAATTGGCTCTTACTGGGTGTCACAACCGCCCTTGGAGTAAAAAGGTGTTGTCGATAAGACGTCGCGAATATTCATGTTCCACACTACGTGCTTTATTTTAATTATCCAGCAACATTGTTATCTATGTGAAGGGTTTATTGGCGGTGAGCGCTTAGCCGTCCGAACATGGCTAACGCAACGTTCCAAGCCTAACATCAGTGGGGGTCCACGTATAGTTGACTGGGCATTTCGCCCGCCACGAACTGACTGGAGCTGTACCAGCGAGTAGGCTCATGGCACCAGTCTGCAGTGCCGTCTGCTGGCGTGATTTCGCATGCTTGACATTCCCATCGTTTCTCATAAAGACTTCAGCAACTTTGGGTAATTCCAGCCCGTAATGGCACGGCCGCTGGATTAAAACAAAAAAAAAAGTGCGGCTGCATGCCACGTCAGGCGGGCTGCAATGGGAGCGAACGTCACAGCCGTAGTTACATTCTTGGCCGCTTGGGTGGGCCAAACGGCGCTAGCTGACGGGGATGGGACGTCTCGGCTTCCACGGGCAACGGCGTTCCAAGCGCGTTCCTGACGCGTTTTCTATGCCGATCTCAGACAACAGTTCCTGAGTGGTGGCGCCGCGGCAGATGAAGACACCATTTTCGATTCACGCGGACCTTTCTTTTTATCAAGCGGCCGCGGTAATGGGTACGTTGTCGTCTCTTAAATTGGCAAGGTCCTCACTCTTAAAACAATTGCCAAGATTCTGCTTCCTGTTGCGCGCGCTTCTTAGTGTCAAGGTGTATTCCTTATAACAGCACTGCTGAAAGTCATTTAGCTTTAAAGCGAAGCGTTCTCCGCCTCTTCCTTCGACCTTCCCGCTGCTGCTGCTGCTGCTGCTGGCTGCTGCTAGCTGCTGCTGCTGTTTTGCTGAATGGCTTAACACAAGACAGCATTCCTACCGTTATACTCCTACTTGTGATCATTGCTGCATATTCATGTCCTCAAGGTCGTTCCATAGTGTTCATTCCGTCGTAACGATACCACTGTCATCTCGGTGCCATCATGCCCATGGCTTGTACATTCAAACGGTGAGCTAGGCGCCGAAAAATGCACGGAGCTGGCTGCATCGGCCAGCATTGATCAGGATCGGCATCACGTTGCTGCCATTATTCCGCAGTCGTCGACATATATACTGTCGGCGTCATTCTGCGTCGATGGTACCTTTGTCATCGTTGCCTCATCCTTACGCCGTCATCGTTGTACCATTGTCATCTCTGCTGGTTACATTCTTGCGCACTTGGCCAGATATCGAACATAGTGCAAACAAACACTGGATATAGTGCGTATCGAAACAGCCCGCATTCGCAGGTGATGCACGTAAACACGAAGGTGAGCTCTAACGCCAACTCTATTCTTTGTCATGTCATCATAGTCATTATATCGCATTCATACGCCATCATTATCATTCCTTCCACTGTCATGCCTTGGCTTTCATGCCACCGTTGTCATACTTCCGCTGTCTTCACTCTGTCGTTGTCACTGCGCGGTCAAAACGTTGTCCTCACGCCGTGATTTTTCGAGCCGTCGTCGTCATTGCATCATCGTTATCGCCTCGTCAACAGTTCGTCATCATTCCATTGTCGAATTTGTGTCGTTATCGCAGAGTCACCGTCAAGCCGTCGTAGTGGTTTTATTAAAAGATAAATTATGTGGTTTTACGTGCCGAAACCACGATCTGATTATGAGGCACGCCGTAGTGGGGGACTGCGGAAATTTGGACCACCTGGGGTTCTTTAACGTGCACCTAAATCTAAGTACACAGGTTTTTTCGCATTTCGCCCCATCTAAATCGGCCGCCGTGGCCGGTATTCGATCCCGCGACCTCGTGCTCAGCAGCCATACACCATAGCCTCTGAGCAACCACGGCGGGTGTAGTCGTTTTATTGCCATCACTTTGTCGTAGTGCTTCTACTGTCTGTCATGCCTTCGTCGTCATACAGTCATCATTCCAGCATCGCCTTACCACTATGGACATACCACAGTAATCATTTTACATGTACATTCCATTGTCGGCATGCCGTCGTCTGCATTCCAGCTCTGTTATCCCATTGTCGCAACGTCATCACGCCTTCGTCTTCATACCATAGGCATCACATTGTCACGTCGTCGTCTTCACACTGTCGTCGCCATGCTGACACTGTCATGCAGTCGTCGCCATTCTATGGCGCCGTCATCCTGTAACCATTATGCCGCGTCATCTTCGCATCGTCGTCGTCAATGCAGTTGTCGCTCAATGGTCGTTATTAACGCTATAGCGTTGAGGGCCCCGTGTCACAAGACATTCGGTGTCGGCTCCGACCGCCATTAGGCGAACCCCGTGTCACAAGACATTCGGTGTCGACGCCGACCGCCATTACGCGCCATCCAGTTCGGAATGATAACAATCATTCCGAACCACAACCACGCAGACCCACCGTAGATACTAAATAGTTCTTTTACCACCAAAGTTGCTCACACTTTGTCTTGTATCTTTACAAAGTTATTCCTCAAAATTTTGAGAATGACGGCCCACAAATAAATGGCGTTAAACAAAACACCGACAGCGCATGCCTTTTATCTGAAATCTTCTCAGACTGAAATATTAAAACAACAAAACGATAACAGAAGATCGGCCCACGCAAGAGGTCGCGTTTCTACCAGGAAGCGCGCCTTCGGGCATAGCGTTCACCGCCAGCGTTTCCCGGTATACATTACGGTTACATAAGCTGCAGTTGCCGGGAGGCGTGAGCAGCAGTCAAGGATCTTTGAATGCTATCGCGTTCCACTCTAAAGACGAATCTTAAGCGTCCAAATATTTTTTAGCGGATGTTTGTATATTTTGGAGGATTATTTCCGCGGTCATAGAGTGAGATGTGTTCATGTTCGCTTGCGCGCACGGGACACCATGCCTGTTAATTAGTTATTATGCCTATGTTAACTAGTTTATACGGCCAATAAGACTACTATCCTTACTTCGTATAACTGTCCACTAGTTTGCTGTCGCAATCGAGAGAGAGAGAGAGAGACTAAACTTTATAGAAAAGAGCACACGAGCGTAGGTAGCTCCTCCGCTCTGCAGTGGGTGGTCCCCTCAGTCCAGTAGTCTACCAGCCTTAGTTGCCCTTCTTGCTTGTCCGTCGAGTAGGAGCTGCACAGCGCTGCCTCCCATTGCCGTGTGGTGGTGTGTGTTATGGGTGTGAGCTGTGGTGTGGTTGCGCAAGCCCATACCAAGTGGCAAAGCGTTGTGAAATGATCGCAGTGTGGGCATTTATAGGAATACAGCGTGGGGTGTATGGCGTGGTAGAGACTCAAATGTGGATATGCGTTTTTTTGGAGTGTTTGCCATATTACGACTTCCTCTCACGTCAGAGCATTATGAGGCGGCGGTAGTGTTCGTGAAAGGCGATAGTGTTGTAGGATGTGCGTGTAGGTTAATGGTATGGCGCTTTGGCTGAAACTGCTCGGCGCGGTCATCTCGCGGCTCCGGTGTGCATGCGCTCGGGCGTAGGCGTGTGCCTGCTGATTGCCGCGTAAGGACTCATGCACCGGAGGCCACACGATTTGTATGTATGGTGGGAGCTGGTGCGCTCCACTCAGAATGCGATGCGCGTCCCTAGAAATTTTGGCCCTGGAAAAATTTCTGCATGCCGTCTGAGCGTTCGTCACAACTATGACACTCCCAGTGCGGCCTCGTCGTGAAGGCTAACGCTATCGCTAGTTCCTCTGCCTCCGCAGCTCTCGTTGTGGAAACCGACGACGCATTTATTTCGCTATCGTGATCGATGCTTCGCCTTTAAGGCGAAACTGCGACTTTTTTTAACAAGAGGCCACGTAGACGGATTCCGGAGATTGTGCAGTCTATGGTGAAATGTCGGTAATTTCGGACGATAATGGCGCTAGTTACGCCCGTACCGGTAATTTTCATGCGACTAATTCTCCCTTTTTGTGCGCACTGGCAAAGCCACCATTTATACACCACTGCCTCGTGCGAGCCCTGTTTAGTCCAAGTGAACTCGCTCCATTTCCGAAAAGTTTGCAATGTGGCAGCTTTGGCTCAACATGTCTATATCTACGGCAACGCGAAGTTTAAAGAGGTTTAGTTAAATGTGGTTATATACTTTACTCAGTTGCCGCTAACAACGCACGTAGGTACCAATACTGTTACCTACTCAACGACTAACTCTCACTTCGTTTCTCATGCAGACCTGCGTTTTGATACCTCTGGCGACTTGCTACGGCGCTATGGAGAGGCGAAAGGGTCGTTTTTTTTTTCTTAATGTGCATACGAGATACCCAGATATTGTCACAACCATGCTCGACGCAATGTTGCCGCATGAACATGGATGCGATGGCGTCGAAACTGATGCTGACTACATCACTCAGCGTGCTGAAGAAGCCCGACAACTTGCACGCACCCGTATTCGTCGGCAGCAGGAGTACGATACAGGGCGCTATAACCTTCGCCACCGAAAAGTCTCCTACGAACCTGGAGAGAGAGTTTGGGTATGGACTCCTGTTCGCCGTCGTGGCCTTTCATAGAAACTACTGAGGCGGTACTTCGGTCCGTATAAAGTCATCCGACGTCTCTCTGATGTCAACCATGAAATAGTTGACATCAGAGTGACGAAGTGAGGGACACGAGCGCAAGCATCTCTCGTCTCCGAAGTAAGATAAAGTTGGCGCGGCCAAATATTGTTGGGCTCGAATATAGAGCTTGTGTTTGTTGGCGCACCGTCGTTCTGTGTGCTGTTCTTCGCATCTCGCGACAATATCAGATACGCCAAACCCGTGTGAAGTCAGCTAAGAAGATCTCGTCTTCAAGAAATACTGGGAGCATGGCCTGGACTGTCATCCGCGCTTCAGGTCACAAGGCACTGCTGCACTCTTTGAAGACTACTGAGTAGTTCGACCACCTTTGATTACGCGGTGAACGCTGTTATGTGTGTGCTCGTTTGTTAGCCCTCTGTTATTTGCTCATACCCACTATGAAGGATCGGCCAAGATGCGGATGGAATTAGAACGCGATTAGTAATTAGGGGCAAACTGAGATAATTGAGAAATAATCAAGATAATAGAAAATAACAATATATATAAACTTAACTAAATATCTGTTTGTGAAAACTATAAATTCTTCAGCGGCTCGTGTGTGCGCACGCTTCAATTCTTCTTCTTTTCCTTACCCGTTTCCTTTCTTTCTGCCCACTTCCCCCTCCCCCATTGCAGGGTAGCATACCAGGTACGTGCGACTTGTTTAACCACTCTGCCTTTTCTTGGTCTCTCTTTCTCTACATCGTCACCTAGCTGTCCTTGGTAGATTTTTTTTTCTATTTTGACATTCTAAGGTACGTGCTATTCGCTGCATACCAAACACTGCCAAAGAAAGGGGCATATGGATACACCCTCCCAACCGCCGGTAGGTCGGTCCATAGCGTGAAAAGGCAAAGTGGTGTAATGTAACTGAATGTCCGTCGTCCATAAATCTTTGCTCTGCTAATGCGAATAGCGTTCTTGGCATTCTCAGACCAGTCTTCTTTCCAGCTAGCTAGTTATATAGCTATACCCACCAAAGTGTGGGCCGATCCTGAAGATTGTGCAGTCTAAAAATGTGGGGCAATGTGGCCAGAATGTAGCATAGTCTGAAAATGTGGGCCGTTAGCGTGAGCATGCGCCGCTAGTCAATGAAGCTCTTTGACGTCAACTTGTGTCACTGTGCACTCTTTAAAAAGTTTGCACCCTTTGGGGCAATTATCTTGTCCCCCAACGATAATCTTCATCTGCCTTGCTTTCGTTTCCGTTCTAGAAAACTTTGCCCTCGCTACTTTCCTGTCAAGAATGCAATGTCACGTCGATAACGCGCACGCCGCTCGTGACAAGGAAATACTGGCTCGCCGCGTTAAAAAAAGACAAGGCACACAAGATAGATGACGATTACTGTTGCCGGACAAGATAAGCCCCAAAGGGCACAAACTTTTCTTAGAGTGTGTATGCGCAACTGGTATGCGCAGACTTCACGACGGTGCGACCAGAAGGCACAGAGTTTCCAGAGGGGAGCGCTTGAGAGGAGCCTGGCTGCCGTAAGTGCCTGATAATATCACACGTTTCGGCTATTAGAATAGTTGGATAGTCCTCGTGGATGACTTCCGGCCAATTTTTGCTAATAAAGCATTCGCTTTGCGCACTGTGCGCGAAGTGGCTATGACTGAAAAGACGACGTCGAGCACTTGGTCCAAATTGATTTATTTCACGTCCTGCACATATTGCTGCATCCACGTTGCTTCTCCTACTACTATGTGTAAATATATTTGACTTGAAAAAAATTCAGGTTTCTAATGAGACTTCGTTCTTCAGTGCAAATCATGTTTTTTTATCTTCAATTTGCAGAGGTCTCTTCTGAACTTTGGTGCTATTCTTTTTTTTTTTGCCTGTAGTCGAAAATATTTAGGAGATATATGGAGTTGTCACTCTTGTTGCCCATACAAGAGCAGTTGAAGCTTCATAATAGCGCGAAAAAACAAAGGCAGGCGCCTGTCCAGTCCTTCTCGTTCAAGCCTTATTTTGTGCTATTCTTAAGCTTGAATCATTAAATAACCAGCTCACCAGCATGTGTTAGTCAAGAACAGTTTCAACTGCGAGTGAAAGCCTGCAGGCCTGCAGCAATTCTAATGTTCAGATCTGTCTGCTGCCATCGTAAAGATAACTGAAATGAAGACTGCCATAAACATTGCCAGAAGGCCCACTGCTCCCTTTACCGAGGTTCATTTCAACATTGACACTGTTATGGAATTGTACTGCCAACTATTACGGCGATAGCAATTATACGGACACATTTGTGCCGTCACCATTGTCGTTGTCGTGCTCTTCTGCTATCGACTGCGCATGCGGGGTCCGCGCTTCGAGGATAAGTGCGTTTGACTCCGAAAGCGACAAAGCCGAGTGGATGCACCTGCACGCTACGCTGAATCGGCAATATATTAAACCTGTATTATTAAAAACCTATATTATACAGATATGAGGATTCACTTCTCAGCAGGTCATACGTGCTGGTGTTATGAGCCTACTGTGCAGAAGCCGATTCTTCCTTTCAAGTCGGCTCATAGCAAACTAGTAAAAATAGTTATAGTGCTAGTCATGTTTTTCGAACCCTTTGGAAAGGTCATGCTACCACGTCTCGGAAGCCAGTTTCTTGGCATCAGGCGAATAGCCTAGAGTGAACAGGGTACTCACAGCCGCTGCTTGTTTCAGTAGCTGATGCAATGCACAGGAAAAGGAAGCGTAGTAGTAATGATGAGAACAGAAGAGACCAAAGAACTGCTGAAAAGCGAGACAGAGTTGCCATCATACCATACATGCATGGCGTGTCCCATCGCCTCATGAAAATAGGAGAACGTGTTAATGTTCAGGTTGTTTTCGGGGCTCATGAGAAGCTCTCCCAGCTGGCAGGAAGGACCTGTCCAGTTAAGAGTCGTGGGAAGCAATGTTACGTCAAACACAGAAACCCAAAGCTCTTAGACAGTGTTCAATGTGTCGTCTACAGGATTCCCTTGTCATGCGGAGAGTGCTACGTGGGCCATGCGGGCAGATGCCTTAACGAGCGCTTACGTGAAGACGCTAATAATGTCCGAAATGGAAATGAAGGTTTTGTGGCTCAGCATGTTAGCACGTGTGGCTGTACCGCGGAGTGCGAGCGCACCACAGTTATCTGTGCGATGAGGGATGAGCAAAACGTTTAATCAGCGAGGTAGCCCAGACGGTCAGGGAAAGACGCGGGTGTGTGAGCAAACCGTCGGTTACCCTATGCGACAGGGAACTCAGTTTCTTGAAATGTGTGGGCATGCACAGCATGCAGGCCACCGGGGTTGGTAGTCCCTCACTTGACGCTCTTTCGGGTTGTGGTATTTTGTTTCCTTGTCAGGGGAAATAGTTCTTTTTCTTTGTTTCTGTTCCTGGACGTGCTTATACAAAGCATGTCTGTCAACAAAATAATCAGTCGGAAGACAGCACTTGTCCGTGTCTGCTATTTATCCCCTTGTTTCTTCTCGCGCTGTGTATTATCAGTATGAATAACCAACTAGCTCAGTCAGCCACCGTAATTTATTAACTTGACATGCATACATAACTGGCAGTTACTAGGAGGCCAGTGAACGCTTTAAGCAGTGCTGACATGCGTTGTGTGTGTATGCGTGTTAGTGCGCGTGCGCGCATCTGGATTGGGCTCATTTGTAGAATAACACGCACGTGCATCTGTTCATATTATCTTTATTTAGATATATATTTTGGATATGTAGCTCGTATATGTTCAAAGTTTAAATCGCTCACTTAAAACATAGCAGGTCATCCGACCGGTTACTTTAGGTTGTCAGATTCGTTACTTCATTGGTAACCGCATAACTAATCTGACACGGAGCCCTTATTAGGGGTCTGCTTCTCAGTCATGGCTTCACGAAGAGCGAGTTCTGGCGCGAGATGAGAGAGCGATACTCGTCGCCTTCCGCGGTGACGTCCATCAGTATCTGCTCGAGGCTGCGCCCATTGGTCTCTGGCACGAACCAGTATACCAGCGAAGTGCCCGCCAGTGTGACAGCGCTGAAGAACCAGCCGCAGCCGGAGAAGCTCAGCGTCTCTCGGACCCCGTCTAAGAACAGCGTCACGGCGAACAAGCTGAGCCAGTTGAAGGCGAACGCCAGGCTCAACAGGAGGCCAGCGCCCTGCAAGGGGATCTGAAGAACACAGTACAGTGGCATGAACATAGTCGACGCGTTCTTTGAACGCAGCAGTAACTTATTCAATGAAAAATATGGAGTTTTAGCGCGTCTGGCATTTCGGTATACGCGATGACGTTTGCGTGATATCGGGTTACCGGACGCTGGTAGTGACACCTTGTGACGTTTCGTCGAACCACAATGCCTTGTAGAAACGTTTTCGTGTTTCATGGAGGCTTTTGTAGAAAAAAGGTTTTGAAAGGCAACGTGTTGACGATGACGCTGCTGCCGAAAATTTAAACCAGCTGGGAAATGCTCTTGTTTACCACAACATTAGCTCTGTGTTTGTCTGGTTGAGCTCTCCGCAACCTCGTGGTGCCACCAACCCGGCCACTCACGTTTACGTCTTCGGTAACCCGATAATCCGCAAATGGTAAGAATTTTGTGGAAAAACTAAAACTAATAAATGTTTCGAGAAAAATGAGTTTTGATTTCTAGCCGGCTCTCTCCAGGACACCCCACTGTTATGATTATTACTGCAGTTCATGTGTTGATCACTGAATTATATTCGATATTAGCATAAAACAAAGAAAAACAAATCACGGATCTGTTAGCAAGAAACTCTCCTCGGAGCTATGAAGTTTTTCATAAAATGTAGGACAGTTTTCGGACATCCTTCGGAACTTCGTTTAGCGCTGATGTACACGAACATAGGAACGGGCCCAGGACGCACGAAGTGCTATTTGCAACTAATTTATTTCGAGACAAGAACAGCCACCTAACACATGACCCAAATTTTGTAAGCATACCCCTAGATATAATCATGATACTGGGCCTTCAAAGTCTATGGAAAGTGCGTATAAGTTAAAAGTACCACTTCATGTGCCATGTACCACTTAATGTGTCCCTGTCTTTCAGCGCTAAAGCAAGTTCACTATGAATTAACCAACTCGCCCAAATCATCCCCCTAACAACCTAACATCACGGACAGTTGGCATACACGAAGCGCGTATGAGCAGTCCCTTCCGATTGTGACAATCAAGCTGCAATACATTCTGTTCCGCGTCTATACCTTGTGTCTAAACCTTCTGCTTGTCAGCCTAGGTTAAAAAAAAGGTAACAAATAGAAGCTGAAAATGTGCGCTAACTTGAATTAGAAATTTTATTTGAAAAGAAAAAGTAAAACTCATATTCCAGTACATCTCACAACAATATCGAAGAGTACGCAATGCTATTACACTTGGAACTACAGAAAGTAGAGCTAGATTTAGGGATTCATCGTGAAAGAAGGTAAGGCGTGCAGACGCGGGCACACGAGAAGAGGACCCGAAAACACATGCGCCGGCGTTTGTGTTGTCGGGTTCTCTTTTCTCGTGTCCGTGTCTGCACGCCTCACCTTCTCTCACGATGAACAATTGTGTTTGCCAGTCAAGTAATATACGGAGTCCTTTAGCAGGGTATCAGTATTTTTCTTGTATAGGATCAGTCCTATTTTTGTGAGAAAAAAAAACGCTTAACATTACACTCGGCCGCGCAACGCTTGAAACAGCGAAGCTGGGCGATCGTAGCCCAGCATTTTCCGGAAGTGCGCGCGATATTTTCATCATAGAGAAAGAAAAAAAAGTTAAGAGAGGACACTCCGCGAAATCTGGCCTCAGGAAGTACGTCACGACCACGTAACAAACTAGTGCTCTCACCAAACGCCAGAGGACGCAAGTGCGAAAAACAAAAAGTTACCATCAATTAAACAGAATGTTTTTTACAAAATTTTTCTTTCTCTTTTTTTTTTCTTTCTCTATGTTCTCATCTTATTACGCATGATGATGATAATTTTCTTTCGCGCGTCTCGGATTTACGGCCGTCAGTGCGCGTTGCATAGCGCAGCCTGAAGCACCGACACCGCGTTGCAATGCCGACAACGCGTTCACGCAGACGCGCTCCGTGAATGCGTTTTTCTCTCTTTCGCTCTCATAGCGCGCAAAACCTATTCACCTCGCAGAGCACAAGCGTGCGAACGCGCCAGCTGTGGACGAAGACGGCGACGCTCGAACGCAATCATATGGTTCGCATAAATGCACCATCTGCAAGCGTGGCTGTATAGCTAGCCTAGTGGTTAGGGCCACTAGGCCTGAGAACGTAGGCACGCGGGTTCGAATCCCGCCTCGGTGAGAAAGTATTTTTTTTAGTTCTTCTAGTTTCTTGAAACGAATTTACAAATTACAGCTGGATTAAACAGCTTGGCTGTTAATAATTATAGCATAAAGAGCACGTTTTCGTTTGTTTTATGAATTTGAGCAGTCAAGTTAACAATCACGCAAAATTATTCATTTCTTTCGATGCGTAAGTGTTACACGGTGAAAGTGTGAATAGACGCCCTTCGTCGGAAGCGTTCTCCGGAAGCCGGAAGCGGAACCGGAAGTTCCGGTTCCGGCTTCCGGAACCGGAACCGGAACCGGAACACAGCCCCGAGCATAAGATCCATCGCATCTAAAACTGTCAGCCCTTCCACTGGGGTGGAGATGGAAGACCAGCGAAGCTGTCCTATGGTGGCAATTATTTATTTCCAATTATGACTATTAAGATGTGATGGTGTAATTGGTTATTTGAACTAATAAAGAATGATAAATATATATTACCCGGTGGTTTTCATTTATTTAGTGACCACAGGGACCATGGCCTTATGGTCGCTACGGTACACCGCCGTAGGGTGTGTGGCAAAGGTTGGCACGCTCTTTATAAACACGTCACCAACGCCGCGTGCGTTCGGTGCGAACGCGGGCAAAACGCCGCCGCCGTCGACAACAGTTGTGCGCGTTTTGTGTGACCGCACACAACTGCTGTCAAAACGCTGGCGTGAGCAAGCGCGCCAGGAGCAGTGAGCGAAGGTTCATGCGGTCTATCGCTTCAACGGAAACTGAGCGGCGAAAGCAAGCGCATACAAAGGTAGGAGCCGTGTTGCACATCGCTTTCAAGATGCGGTGCGCGCGACCGGCCGACGCCGCGCAAAGTACAAGTTACTAGCAGAGCACAAACCGCACACCCTCCCTTCCCCGTTGCCTTCCCGTTGACCTCCTTTCAAGTAGGAGATTAAGTCGCCAGTTCCCCGTCGCTCGTTGCGTTGTTCTTCCAAACGAACGGCACGCTGCCGAGGCATGGCGAGTCGTAAGGGCAACTGATAAGAGCGCTAGCGTGATGTCTACGTGACGGAACGGCTAAACGCCGTTGTCGACACTGTAAGGGCAGAGGCGGGCGAGAGCCCAGAGAGAGTCGGCGACACAGGCGGCAGAGGCCGGCAGGGCTGCGCGCATGCGTCGCAGTGGGAAAGCGGGCATGCACACGCACAGACTAGGGTGCCTCGATGCCCTCCTTGTCCACCACTCCCCTTCCACTGGGAAGTCGCATTTGCTCTCCGCCGTGCGTTCGCTCCCCGTGAAAGCGCGCGTCCCTCGCACTTGCGCGCTTTTTCTCGCACATACAGCATACGGCCAATGAGAGTTTTTTTTTCTACATCCGGACGCGACCATCGAAGAGGGAGCCCTTAACAGCTTCGCTGTAAAACGTACGCCATCTTTTGCCGGGGGGGGGGGGGGGGGTTAGCCATTATGTGCCTATGTGGAACGCTTGTGGTCGCATTACCAATATGCTCGAATTGTAGCAGGACAAACATTATAGGCACAGTATAGTTGAATGAACTGATGCGCCATAAAACCCTAAATTGGCTGGCTTGTTACGAAACTATCAGAACAGTCCATCACTTTCATCATTGTTGCGTACGCGCTTGAGAGTGTTTCATAAAGGCACCAGTTCAATCCCACAACCTTCCAACTATTTACCATTGAAATAATTTTACACTTATGACGAACGTTGACCGCAGGAGACACACGATGTGACACGCTAGCTAGAAATACCGCATAACCAAGCATGATGCAAGTAAAGTTAGTAACTATGAAAGCTTATAGGTAGCGTATCCAAACGGCTTAGAATGCTGACGAAAAACTCAACATATTCCTTTGTATTCCTGTTCATTTGTATTACTTTCGCAGTATTTCGTACGCACTGTGTAAATGAGCCCCCGAATCAAAAAATGGTCTTTAATTTGAAGTCACGTCTTGACTTGATCAAGTCCGGCTCAAGACAACATCTGACGTGAACACGCACAAGAAAACGCCGTAAGCCTCTTGGACATGTTCACGGCAGACACCAGCTTGCGCCGGACTCGACGAAAGGGTTGCTTGCCTCCTTCTCCATGGTACCCCAGCCCAGCCAAGCAGCAATCCAGCAGCAGCTGAATTGGACAGTTCACTTGATGGACTCTTACCGAATACACCCAGCGTGAATACACTCTTGGTCAAGCAATGGCTTCCAAGTAATCGAGCCCTTTTGAATACGGCTTTAAGTTTGGCTCCCTTGTTTCTAGAGCTCCCTTATCTCCGCTAGCGTAGCTCAATGGTCACAGCGCTCCGCTCCAGCGCACGAAGTCACGACTTCGATCATGAACGTATAATGTGACCGGAATACGCCTGTTACGTACAATGACCTTACCATCTCAGCGGCCAGAAGCCACGTGACTGGCCCGAGGCCGAAGGAGTAGCCTATCGCATACGCTACCAGCAGAGCCAGCTCGATGGCCAGCGCCACCGGGTGCGGTTCTTTGCCATGGCCCCACGAGCTGACAGCGCCCACAGCAAACAGCGAACAAACGCATGCGCCGGCTGACGTGAGGAAGAGGCTGCGTCGGCCAAGCACGTCCATGACAGCCGCAGAGACGACGGTCATCACAAGCTGCGACGCAAGACGCCATTCAACACACCGCGGAGGCTTATCAGAAACGTACTGGTGTAAACATGCAGTAAATAAAAGATAGGAGAGAGCGTCAAGCGACAAATTTGCCGCCCAGCCAAAAAATAGAACAGGAAAATCTAAAGGAATGCCGGGAATGCTATATTAACACGTGATCGTGTAACACGATCCCGTGGAAACCGGCTGCACTCACGTGGGTGTCACTTTTCATTATTTTCTTTTTCATTTCCAGCCCAGGTAAAATTCCCAGTATGCAACCCGCTGAACAACCAAAGGGAAAGGAGAAAGGAGTAGGGAGAGGCTTCAAAGGAGTTTGGCTTGTGAACGATAGGTGCGCTGCATCCGAATAATTTTTTTTTAATTTCCTTCATGGCGGTGTGGTGCAAGATGCCTACTTGCCAACTCTGCATGATGTTGACACGTTGCCTCGAGCACTGCCACAACTTGACTTCATAACAATCCTTGTTAGCACAGTTTCCTAATAAAATTACTACTCTGGCGCTGCGATCCTTAGGCTAATAAGATAATGATAGTACATGTATTTGTCTGATATTATTGTTTGTGGCTTCAGACGTTCTTACGGCTTTGTTTACTACGCTTAATCCGCATTTCCTCTCCTAAACTTCGAAGCAAACCTATTTTTCTAAACACAGAAGACGATAAGATTCTGCACAAATGTATAATCACTGCCAACTGCTGCATTTATAACACACTATTTTGTGGAAATAGCGGCTGTGGCTCCCCAGCCGCTGCCTAGCACTTGACCAAGGCGGCGGTAAGACCTGCGACGCGGCAGACGGTGCTAAGAATCTCTGGGTCCGGACAGGCCGGCACTGGAAGCTGAACCTGGCAACGTTCAACACGCGATCGCTCTCGAGTGAGGCAAGCTTAGCAGGGCTGTTTAAAGAATTATCAGGTATTACCTGGGATATTACTGGCCTTAGTGAGGTTAGAAGAACTGGTGAGGCTTATACGACTACAGTGCTTACTAGCGGCCCCGTCCTCTGCTACAGAGGTCTTCCAGATGAGAGAGAATACGGGGTAGGATTTCTAATCCATAAGGACATAGCGGGCAACATTAATGAATTCTACAGCATTATGAGAGGGTAGAAGTCGTCGTGTTAAAGCTTAATAGTAGATATAGAATGAAGGTAGTACAAGCCTAAGCCCCAACCTCCAGTCACGATGATGAAAAAATATAACAGTTTTATGAAGATGATGAATTAGCGATGAGAAAGGTACAAATTCACTATACTGCAGTCATGGGCGACTTCAATGCAAAAGTGGGGGAAACGCAGGCAGGCTGGTGAACAAGCAATTGGAAACTACGGCATCGATTTTACGAACACTAGAGGAAAGATGTAGGTAGAATTCGCGGGAAAAATAGGCTCCGAATAATGAATACCTTCTTCAGGAAGCGTAGCAACAGGAAGTGGACCTGGAAAATCACTAATGGAGAAATAAGAAATGAAATTGATTTCATATTCTCTGCCCAACCCAGCAAAGTGCAGGATGTACAAGTGTTAAGTAGGGTAAAGTGCAGTGACCATAGGTTAGTGAGGTCTAGGATTTCTCTCAATTTGAAGAGAGAAAGAGTGAAATTAGTCAAGATGGAACAGGCCAACCTAGAGGCAGTAAGGGTAAAAGTATACCAATTCAGGCTGGTGCTCGCAAGCAAATATGCAGCTTTAGAACATGAAGATGAAGACAACATAGAGGTAACGAATGAAACCGTGACTAGGCAGATCTCAGAAGCAGCAATTGAAGTGGGAAGTAAGGCACCAAGGCAACCAGTAGGTAAGCTCTCCCAAGGAACAAAGGACCTAATAAAAACATGGCAAAATATGAACGTGTCAAACTCGAGAGATCAGATAGAATTCGCTGAACTGTCGAAACTGATCAACAAGAAGAAAGTAAGGGATATCCGAAATTATAACGTGGTAAAGATTGAGGAAGCCGTAACATATGGACGCAGCACGAAATCAGTGAGAAGAAAACTTGGCATAGGACAAAGTAGGATGTAAGCACTGAAAGATAAGGAGGGTAATATAATCAGCAATTTCGATCACATAGTAAAAGCAGCGGAAGAATTCTATACAGACTTGTACAGTACCCAGAGCAGCCAAGCTACTTTCATTCGAAGTAGTGCTGAACAGGATACAGAGGCTCCCTCTATATCTAGCGATGAAGTTCGAAGGACCTTGCAAGGTATGGCCCGAGGCAAAGTGGCTCGAGAAGACCATGAAATAACAGTTGATATAATAAAAGACGGAGAAGATATCAACTTTGAAAAGCTTACCGCCCTTTATACGCAATGCCTCATGACTTCAAGTGTACCAGAGAACTGGAAGAATGCCACCATTATACTAATCCATAAGAAGGAAGACGTTAGAGAATTGAAATATTATAGGCTCACTAGCTTGTTTTCAGTATTGTATAAAATTTTCACCAAGATAATTTCCAATAGATTCACGGCAACACTTGACTTCCATCAACCAAGGGAACAGGTTGGCTTCAGGAAAGCATATTCTACAATTTATCACATGCATGTCATCAATAAGGTAATTGAGAAATCTGCGGAGTACAATCAACCTCTCTATGTGATTTTCATAATTATGAAAGGGCATTTCATTCAGTACAGATGCCAGCAGTCAATCAGGCATTGCGTAATCAAGGAGAATAGGAGGCATACATGAATATCTCTGGAAATATCTACAAAGATATCTACAAAAATATATCCACAGGAAAAGTAGAAAGTTACCTATCAAGATAGTGTTCAGGCAAGGAGATACCATTTCTCCAATTTATCCAGACACTGCATGCTTAGAAGAAGTATTCAAGCTCTTAGACTGATAAGGCTAAGGAGTGAGGATCAACGGTGGATATATCTCAGCAACCTTCGGTTTGCAGATGACATTGTCCTATTCAGCAATAATGGGGACAAATTACAACATATCATTGAGGACGTTAACCAAGAAAGTGTAATAGTGGGGTTGAAGATTAATATGCAGAAGACAGATGTAATGTTCAATAGTTAGGCAAGGAAAAAAGAATTCAGGATCGCCAGTCAGCCTCTAGAGTATGTAAGGAAGTACGTTTATCTAGGTCAATTACTCACAGGGGACCCTGATCACGAGAAAGAAATTTACAGAAGAATAAAATTGGGTTGGAGTGCATACGGCAGGCATTGTCAAATCCTGACTGGGAGCTTACCACTGTCGTTGAAAATAAAAGTACAATCATTGCATTCTACCGGTGCTAATATATGGGGCAGAAACTTGGAGGTTAGCAAAGAAGCTCAAGAACAAGTTAAGGACCGCACAAAGAGCGATGGAATGAAAAATGGTAGGCCTAACGTCAAGAGACAGAAGTAGAGCGATGTGTATCAGAGAGAAAATGACGATAGCAATTATTCTAATGAACATTAAGAGAAATAAATGCAGCTGGACAGACCATGTAATGCGTAGGATTGATAACTGGTGGGCCATTAGAGTTACAGAATAGGTACCAAGAGAAGGGAAGCGCAGTCGTGGACGGCAGAAAACTAGGTGGGCTGATGAACTTCGGAAATTTGCAGGCGCAATTTCGAATCTAATAGTGCAAGACAGCGGTAATTGGAGATCGCAGGGAGAGGCGTTCGACCTGCAGTGGACCTAAAATATAGACTGATGATGATGGTGCTGATTACCTTGTGGAAAATGATCAGTTTCCAATAACAAAAAACAATTTGAAGCCAGATGGGCGAAGTTATGGCAAATCCACGTACTGATCATTATTCCCATGCTGGCTGAATCGCCATGCTTTAACCGCCCGTACATAGCGACAGAATTTCCTCTGGTATATTTTGTAGGGAACTCAATGCTTGTGAGAACGCACCACTCCAATTGACAAGAACTGACAAGGTGCGGCTGCAGAGACGTGAGCCACAACACCTTCGACACCGTCCCAAGAGGAGGCGTAGAGAATGACTCAGCACCAGCACTTCTCCGTCGAGCTTCCGCCACTCCGCGTTTATGTGATCAGCTGTCGCAACCAGGCGCCGTTATTCCGTGCACAGTTCAATAACTACCAACTAACTTTGACTCTCCCGGCAACAACATAACTCAGGATCCCGCTTACACACTACGTATTTGTTTTATATCACAAAGAAGTAACGGACGAGAGAAGCATAAAATCTTGAAGAAGGAGACCTAGCATTGACAGAAACAAGATATAAGCATGAATGATAAATATGGCAATATTCCCAGCAACTTCGATGAGATATTATGGGCGGCAGAAGAACCTTAGATAAGCTGTAGAGTACCCAGAGCTTTGTGTAACCACAATTTTACGTATTTGCTGCAAATAAACGGAAGCACTGTATACAGGTAGAAAGACGGTAAGAAGGGTTTTGCAAGATATGAACACGCGAATGCGGCAGGTGTCTGGAATGACACTCAATCTGATAAATTATGACGGGGGTATCGTACTTGAAAAGCTTGCACCACTTTGTGCCTTATGACTTCGTGTGCACAACATAGACTTCGAAGAGGTGTCATCTACAGCTCCTCCCGTCTCTTTCTGGACACGTAGAGCGATTGGCACATTGTAAACAGATTATTATGCCCCTCGAGATACCCGCGATGCCTTGGGGTAGGCTCCCGGCAGCTTGCGCCACGCACCTGCAGCGATGACAGCAGAACGGCGAACGCCGCCGGTGACAAGGTCACTCCCGCGGCCTGCGCCAAGCCGGCGATGTAGGGCGGCGCTCCGCCAATGCCCGAGAACTGCTGGACGAACATCACGTGGTACACCAGGAGCACGTTAACGGCCGTTGGCGGCAGGCACGTGAACGCCTCCTCGATGTGGCGCGCCTCGCGATCCGCGTAGGTGCCGCGGCGACCAATCCGCTTCAGCGCCTGCACCAAGCAAGCACCAGTGTATACCCGCTTAAATGAACGCCTGGCGGAATGGGTACAGATGGCTACAGGTTTAAGCCTAACAGAGAGGAGGATGGAAGTTTTGGCTGGAGGTCAAAAGAGTGCAGCTTGGTTGACATGATTTATTCATGTGATTTGATGCTTCCATGCAACTCTCGGGCTATAAGCGAGGCCGGAACAACGTAGTTGGGTTGATCCTGCAAGTTATACGTAGGGAACATAACCAACCGGTGGTTTATTATAGGCACAAAATGGATGATAATGGAAGAGAAGCGCAGTCGAAGACGGCAGGGAACTAGGCAGTGCGATGAAATTGAATATTTCCACGCATGCGATGAAAGTGACTGTCACAAGACAGGTGTAATTCGGAGACTGCTGAAGGAGGCCTTGGTCCTGCAGTTGACATGAAAGAGGCTCATGTCGATGATGAAAATTGCCAGCATCGGCTTCGTGCTAATTTCAATCTCTGACCACACGCGCTGCATGCGAAATCTGATGAGACAGCTGTGTACGCACACCGTTGACTGGGTCTGTGTTTTACGCCACCCACAGGCGGCAGGTGAATGCCGCGTGGTCGGTACGTAATGAGTCTCCGACCAATGTGCAGCCCTGCTTGAGAGCCGAGCTTAAACAGCCCGAATTGAGATGTCTGTTTAACGGCAAGAACGGGATGGGTTCGCGCTCGTGCTCCTTCGGCAATGGTTTTACCCCAAATGTAACAAATTCACAGTATTACAGTTTTTAAGGCGAAAGCCTTATGTCTCATCGTCCAGTCGACCTAGAAAGTCCTTGAGCAAAAACGCGTCGACTACACGAAAGGTACAAATGACTCGAACCATCGACCTTAGACGGGAGTCGAACCCACGACCTTTCGTGTTAAAGTGAAGGTAATTAAGATACAGTTAATTAATATATACTTAATTAAGACACTCGAACCCACGACCTTTGGTGGGAGTCGAACCCACAAGCTTTGGTGTTAATTAGGGCGAAGTTAATAAAGGTACAGTTATTTAATATAGAGTTAAGGCACTCGAACCCACGACATTCGATGGGAGAAAACAAGTAATAAGGAACAACGCATTCGAATGAGAATGTCGAGTAATTTAACGAATGTCTCGTGAGCGCGCAGGCTTTCGCCTTCATCCTCTTTGGCGTATGCTAAAGTGACTGTCAATTTTATTCCTTTCCTAACCAATTATTGTTTTCTCTGACATGTAATAATTATAATGGTGATGATAACGACGACGACGGAACCCGCAGGAGAGTACTACTGCTACGTCTTCACTGTAGCGCTTTTACCTCGGTGGCCGGGTGTAGTTCTTTCATAACCCTATAGGTATATATGTCAAAGAAGAAGAGAGCACAGGGGTGACGTAAAGTGGCAACCACGTGAAACTTATTTGCTACATTTATAATCCTGGTGTCTCCAGTTGCGGAGCACATGGGCCCGCGTGAAAATTGCGTAGCACGAAAGCGGAATACGACGTCTGTCACCTCACCTTGCCGTGCGTTTAGGAACCGTGGCTGATCAAAATTAATCCAGAGTGCTCAGTTCGGCATTCTTCGTACAGCTCACGTTGCAGTTCTGGGACACTGAGCAAGGAATATTCTAGGTATCAGTGCTCAAAACTTCGCCGTTGCCAATATCTTTCGTAGCAAGGACATGAACACGTTTTTTTAAGCTTTCTTTCTCACTTCCCCAGTGTTTGTAACTTCGCCAGCTTTCTCACTAAACCATGCATCGTCGATTCCTCGCCGGTTGTATTTGCGGATACACACAGATAACTTCGGCCGCTAGGTATGTGCTGGCTGCTGTCTTGCCGAGTAGACAATTAACATGAACCGCCGTGTATGTGCCAATGGATTTCTTCCCGAACAGACAATTTCGGCACCAAGGCATACGCAGTTGGGTGTGTGCCACTGGGCATGCATGGTGTCCATTCTTGGTCAGTCACCCAGAATGAGTGTGTCACAGTGACACGAGGGCTACTAATACTAAAATGTATTTGAATGCACGTGTCGTACTTCTCTGCACATGCAACTGTAGCGCCCTCTTCCGACAGCTTAAGGAGGCTTGCAGAATGAGCAAGTATGAAAGGAAGAAGAAAATAAACATGCGCGTTTGGTGGCGTGCGCACGAGCACCACAAGATTGGTGGATAGGCTTTGCAGTGATACGTCTTGTTCTGGTGTGCCGGTCGTATACAGTGGTGACTCCGGACGCAGACATGAATTCACCCGCCCTTCCACCAGCAGGCGGCCTTTCACCCGCGCAAGCCGGGCGGACTTGGCGTTGGTCCAGCTCCACGAGCAGCCATTTTGTGGAAACACTGAGGAAATGCGGTTCACTCAGCTTGAGGCGCAGTTCCATCTGCACCGAACTACCTCGAGAGACCACAGGGGTAAACCCGCCGTGGTTGCTCAGTGCTTATGGTGTCGGGCTGCTGAGCACGAGGTCGCGGAATCGAATCCCGGCCATAGCAGCCGCATTTCGATGGCGGCGAAATGCAGAAAACACCCGTGTACTTAGATTTAGGTGCACGTCAAAGAACCCCAGGTTAGAGATGGGTCGCTCAGGAGCGAGTCGGATCTTTTGAGCCGCTCTTTTTAAAGAGCGAGTGAGCCGTGGTTCAGTAAAAGTGAGCGGCGGTTCTTTTGGAGAAAGGGAGCCGGTTCTCTCTCCGATAGAACCGCCGCTCACTTGAACCACGACTCACTCGTTCTTCAAAAAGAGCGACGCAAAAGACAACCGAAGGCGAGGGGGTGGAGGCGACTCTTGCGAGGAAGGGCGGGAGGGCAGTTGCTTTCTCGCACCGCTAATAGATGGCGCGGAAATCGCACCCAGCAGAAGAGACGGAACGGTTCGCCACGGCTCGAGAGAGAGCCGGCTTTCTAGCCGGATCTTTTGAGCCGCTCTTTTGAAGAGCGAGGGAGCGCTGGTTCAGTAAGTGAGCGGCGGTTCTTTCGGAGAGAGAAAGCCGGCTCTCTCTCGTTCTGTGAGCCGTGAGGAACCGTTCCTAGAGAGCGCTCAGGAGCGAGCCGGATCTTTTGAGCCGCTCTTTTGAAGAGCGAGGGAGCGGTGGTTCAGTAAGTGAGCGGCGGTTCTTTCGGAGAGAGGAAGCCGGTTCTATCTCGTTCAGTGGGCCGTGCCGGACCGTGCCTGCTGGGTTTCTCTGCTCGGCACTGCTCGGCACTGCTTCTGCTGGGTTTCGAGATTTCGTTTTCTAACCGATGAGTGGTGGCCGGCGTGGGCAGACTCGCGCTACTCGTACTCGCCGATCGCAGCGCGGTGTGCGCAGCAGTCCCTTTGTTTTTTGTTTTTGTTTTTGTACGTCCTGATGCCACCGAAGGGAGAAGTAAAGAAGCCTTAATTGACAAAGGATGCTGCCGTTCGTTGCCTGCTGCTGTTCGAACGATGTCTCACGACTCTCACCGATCGCACATCGTGCGCTGGTGCAACCACACTTCGAAGATGCTCTTCCATGTCTTTAAAGACAACAGGTGAACGTACAGTTTACGTCCTGGTCTTCATTTGTGCTAATTAGCGTAGTCATGAAAATGTCCCCCATGGCATCCACTTCATTGCATTTTCTGAGCGTGTATCATAAGCACGTCAATAAAACGAGGCTAATGATCTGTTGAGTTGTAATAGAACTTCATTTCTTTTGTTTCTTTTTTTTTTGTCCTTGCGCATGATGGCATGATCGCCAGTATCGAGCGTGCGCTCAAGAGAGAAAAAAAAACGAAAGGTACGCGTGGTAGTCTTGTGGGTCTTTAGTATGATTTTTGTATTGTACTTCAAGAGATGATTTCGACATTCATTTTGCATGGCGTTACAGCTCATTATAGTGAGTGCGCGTATGAGAATAAATGAATAAAGTTGAAAGATAATGTACAATAATTCTGTGTTGTTATTTTGACCAAAGTTGATTTTAAAGTACCACAAAAACATAAAAGCTCCTGTAATGACGATGAAGTTACTTTTTGTCTGAGAAAAGTACGTCGCATTCTGCCTGTTACCGTATTATAAGCATTTTATCCTCAATATGAGAAACGAAAGTTTCATTACAACTAAAATTCATGCTTTTAAAATATGTAAACATAATCTCTAAACATATCGAAAATACCAATAACACGGTTATTCAATTATGCATATATCGTTTTTTTTTTCAAAGCCAAATAACTGCAGAATATGCATAACACAGGTGACACGTGTAAGTGAACCGGTGAGCCGTTCAAATGAACCGGTTCATTTCAGTGAGCTGAGCCGTTCCGAGCCGCTCACTGAAGTGAGCCGTTTTGTCCATCTCTACCCCAGGTGGTCCAAATTAATCCGGAGTCCCCCACTACGGTGTGCCTCATAAGCGCGCGTCCCTCGCGCGCTTTCACTCGCACAGACAGCATACGGCGCGCGGCGACGAGTTTATCGCCGTTGGACATTATACGGAACCTCACGGCGATGACGACGACCACGGCGACGGCAGGAATGTGCTTGGAGTGTCCATATAATTGCTATCGCAATAATAACAAGAGGTTGGTGACGTAACCCAGCGCCCCGTTCCAAAGGGGATGCTCCTAACATACATCCATCCATACAAAAGCGCCGATTAAAATAGCCGACTTTCACAGTAATTTCTTGCACGGGGAGCACGAAACGAATACACAAGTAAAGCAGCAATAAAAATGACACATTCTGCAGTTCCTGCAATTGAATACAAGTGAATCAGCCAAGTCGCACCTGCGCAGCGCTGTCCCTCCGAGCGTGTAGCAAGAGCCATCGGGGCGACTCGACCGCGAAGGGCGCGACGGCGGCGAACAGCAGCGCCGGAACGGCACACCCGAAGGCCAGCCAGGACCAGTCCAGAAGTAGGCCCAGGCAGTGGGAATAGAGCACGCCCGCAGTCACTGCCACGAATAGGCCGCCCCCCTGCGTGGTGCGGCTTGGTATACTAGGGGTATGCGAACAGTGATTTTTGAGACTGAATCGAATACGAATCGAATAGTGCCAGAGGCGAATCAAATCGAATACCTTTCGAATAGTTTTCGAATATTGGATAGCCACAATAATGATAATATAAAACAATGTTTACGTCCGAGTATTCTTAAGGTAATTAGCAAGTTTTTTGCCATTGCATAGTTCGTAATGAAGCGTTGTCTAATAAAAGCACAAATGGAACATTAGGAGCCAACAACTAGATTGTTCGTATGCACAGGGCTCTTCTGACTGCGCGAATGTTTGCTGTTCAGCCTGTGAAGTGTGGCTACAAAAGTGACGTACCCTGTTCGACTACGCAAGTTCTCACGTTCTGTCTATACTATGCCCGCGGGGGTCAAAATAACTGTTTTTTTTTTCAAATTTTATGTTTATTTTGGCACAGTTGACTTTCGGAAGTATTGAAGTATTCGAAAAATATTCGCATTTACAAATAATGACTATTCGATTGGAAGACCGAATCGAAGAGGACACTATTCGATTCGTTATTCGAAAATTTTCGAATATTCACACAGCCCTACGTAACTTGACACAGTCGAGCGACTCTACAACAAAAGCCTATAAAACGAAAAATTGTAAGGTAGGCTGTATCGATCAGTCGCAACCACAGTGGGGTACATGAAACGTCTTAAGGGCGTTGCAGATGGTGTGTGGGCACTTTGGGCAAAGAAATGATGTAAGTTATTACACAAGTGACATTTATTACAGCATTACAAAGCTTGCGCGTTTAACTTTTGCTGGGAGTCCTACGGTGTAATGTTGCAATCGTGCTTGCTTCCTATTCGTAGTTGTCCCGCCGTGGTCAAAGCTGGTAGGCGCCAATTGGCATCCCTCTCTCTTGCTGCCTGAGTTTTGTTCGCACCATTTGTGGACCCTCTAACGGTCGAAAGCGGGGGCGCCAAAGCCGAGAAACCGTCAAATATCTGCACAAAATTGGAGACTCGTAAGCCTTATGTCTCTCCTGGTGAGTACAGCTTTTAGTTTCATGCATTATCCCTTCTATGGCAGAAGTAACTCTCTCAAACACTACCACTCCCGCTGGGATCGGCAAAGGTGCTGCAGATCTACGCCTCCCTGAACGCCGAGCGAGAAGCTAAATTTAGCTCCGATTACGTTGTGCGTGGCGTGACATCGGCGCCATCTGCTCACGTGAAACATGCATGATCGAGTAATGGCTTCCTTTCTCTACACAACGATACCAAGTAAGGTACGTGGGTAGTAGTATATCAATGCATGTTTTCGTTACATTTGGTTGCATACGTGTAACGTTACACGCGGTTTTAGCAAGTGACCCCCTAGGTTGATGTAAATGAAAGACGTCAAAAAGGAGAGCGTTCCTTCGTCTGCTCGCACCCCCGTTCCTCGTGCTACACCTGTGAACAAAAACTATTTAATTTTCATATGCAGGCACTCTGTCTATCAAACCTTGAAATTGAAATTGTAAATGAAGCTTATTCAAGCCTAACAGTGTACACACTTAGGAGGGCACTTCTTTGACACCAGCTTTGTTCACTGAGTATGTGCCGCTGTTCAATGAATCTTTGTGCCAACTTGGGACACCGGGTGTGTCTTACTGGGTCTGTGCCGCCTTTCGTAATAATCGTTATATAAATATATAAACAATTAGCTACCAACCATAAGATACATTGCTAACAACATTAAAGTCGCCAATCATATCTAAAGGATGAATGCACCGCCATTTTTGTCGTCGTCATCGTTATTGTTGTAGGCGAAGCATGGCAGTTCAGTCGTGTGATTCCTCATCGAAGCCTATGCTTATGGAACTAATGCGCTCGCTCGCGCCGAACACGCACCACGAGTCCTCGATTGTCGGCCGCGGCCACCTCGACCATGTGGGCGAGAGCACAGAGAGACACCAATCCCACGGAGAAGCCCACTGCGAAGTGAGCCGAGTACAGAGTGGTCACACTGCGGGCCGAGTGCAACCACAGCCAGCCAAAGAGGAATCCCAGTGAGCAGCCAACCATGGCCGTGCGTCGGCCCAGCCACTGGCACAGACTGCCGGCGCCCATGCTGCCGACTACGGCGCCCAGAGGCAGCATCGAGCTAAACCTGCGACCCGAGAATGTTATAGACAACGTGCACGCTTATAAATCCGAAGGGGCGCTGCAATCCATAGTGTAGAAATATCTTATAGATAAGAGTTACAATCCAGCAGGAAAAGAAAGCCAATATGTTCTTTTCCTATTTTCTCATTTCTAATGCAAAACTTTGAACCTGCATTATTCGGCGGCTTGTACTTGAAAAGCATCTCCCATATTATTTCTCTCTTTCAAGGAAAACCACTTCAGTAGGGGTTGAGTGTAGTCAAAATGACCCGGCCAATATAATCTTCTTTCGCCGCTTTCCAGCTCTCCCAGCGATACTCACAGAAAGCGTTTCGACGCTTCTAAAAAAAACACGTATTCTCTATAACACCCGTATCCACTAATTCTATATAACTTATGGCACTACACAGGAAGCGGGTCGTTATATCGGAGCCCAGCATATCCTTACATGGGGTTATCGGATGTTAGAGTTATGGGGCATATGGCATTTTTTTTGCGATAGCAATTATGTGAATGCCCCAGGGGAATTTCCAACGTCGCCGTGAGGTTCCGTATAAAGTCCAAGTGCGATAAGGCCGCAGCCACGTGTCGTGTGCTGTAGGTGCGAGGGGAAGCATGCGAGGAAGGGCCGAGAGAGATGGTGCCTTGGTTAGGCAGCGTGTTCGCGCGCGCGCAAGGGGGTAGCAGGGTGGGAAAGAGGGAGAAGAGGGTAGCCCGTGTCTCCGCTTGTACTCCAGCTGCGGCACCGCATGGCGCGGCCGCGCGCGTTCGATCTCGGAGGTAATCTGCGGTAGGTTCGAAGACTAGCCGACTCGAGGTAGCTGATGGCGTCGTACGCGCTGTATTCTCGCGCGCCTAGTTGGCGTTGAAGCGAGAGGCAGCCCGAATAAAAACTCGCTCACCGCTGCTGTCGCTCTGCATGCCAGCATTAAGACAGCGAGTGTCCGCAGTCATCGAGGAAAATGTGTCCATATTTGACTGTGTGCGTGTGACACCGTACTTGTTAGTTTTGTTAACAAGCGAATGTTTTCAGCAGTTCATACCACCAATTTTTTTTTTCGATAGGCTGACCCCAAGTGCTAAACACTCGTCTTCACATAGCTGTCCAATAATTTGTTATCAGAATTTACTTCGCCTGTAGAACGAAACTGCGACTTTCTTTATAGCGAATCTGTTGAGGGCTCAGTCTTCGATTGTCGCGTCCGGATGTAGAAAAAAACTCATTGGCCGTATGCTGTATGTGCGAGTGAAAGCGCGCGAGGGACGCGGCGCTTTCACGGGGAACGAACGCACTATAGTGAGCGAACGCGACTTATTTCGTCGCGCGAAAGGCCGTGGGGGGGGGGGAGGGGAGGGAGGGAGGGGAGGCGACGTTTAGCTGCGGCACCCAATGCGTATCTTGCGACCGGGCGCAAGGGGAACTACCGACTCAATCTCCCACGCGAAATGAGGACAGCAGGAAGGCAGCGTGGGAGGGAGGGGTTGCGATTTAATTATGCTCTGCGAGCAACTTGTACTTTGCGCGGCGCCGGGCGGTCGTGCGCACCGTATCTGGAAAGCGATCTGCGACACGGCTCCTACCTTTGTATGCGCTGTGCTTTCGCCGCTCAGTTTCCGTTGAAGCAATAGACCGCATGAACCTTCGCTCGCTGCTGCTGGCGCGCTTGCTCAATCCAGCATTTTGGCAGTGGTTGTGTGCGGTCACACAAATAACCCGCGCGGCATTGGCGATGTGTTTAAGAAGAATGTGCTAACATTTGCCGTACACCCTATGGCGGTGTACCGTAGCGACCATAAGGCCGTGGTCCCTGTGGTCACTAAATAAATGAAAGCCACCGGATCATATATATTGCTCATTCTTTAATAGTTCAAATAACCAATTACACTATAACATCTTAATATTCGTAATTGTAAATACATTATTCCCATCATAGTACAGCTTCGCTGGTCTTCCATCTACACCCCAGTGGAAGGGCTGACACTTTTTCAATAGGCTTACTCGAAGTGTTCACTCTGGTCTTTGACAAAAAATCACGCCAGCGGACCTTGGTTGTTCTAATCATGCCCGCAACCTCAGTCTCCGGCGCAAAATAGAAAAAAAATTGTAACGAAGAAGAAGCGCCAGTCACCTTGGCACGTCTAGAGTGTTTTAAATGCAATTAAGAAAAATGCCGGTCAGCCAGGCGCATCGCAAGCGTTTACGCGTTGTGCCGGCTGACAAAATAAACTTTGCCTGCCCTAATGCCGAGGCAACGTTGTGGTTTTTTAGCCTGTCTCCGTTCGTGAGTCAGTGCTTTTGGTAGAATTGCACCTGAAAGAATTTGAAGCTCTCATTTCACGGCCAATGTTCTCTGATGGCACCTTATCTACGAATACTTGTGCAAGGGCACGTCGTTGCAAGCTTCGCTAATGCTTCATCACAGAGTGTATGCAGTGTACGTAGCTCGAGCGAGATTCTTCAGAAAGGAATGAGCAAGCAGAATGAACTTTCAAGGATTTGTATCTTTGGTTAGCAGCGAGACAATCTACATGGGAAGCGGGAAAAGGGACGGGAAAAAGCACTGACTTGTCACTTCTCTCACTTCCATCTAGATTGTCGCTCTGCTAACCAAAGATGCAACATTAACAACATGCCTGTTCAGTCACCCTTGCAAGGATGTGTGTGTGTCGAGAGGAAAGCGCAACATTGTTAATGAACAAGATATATTAACGGTTGTAGTCGTTTACTGGAACAGTCACCTGTGCAACGTCGATAGAAGCGGATTTCAACGGCAAAGCATAATAAGACGCATCGGAAGGTCAACTTGTCAATCGTTCCTATATAGCGCTTTCTTTAAGAGGCACGCTCGACTCAATCTTCGTGGAATACCAATTTGCCCCCTTATGACGGGCCGCACTTGACCCTTAAGATGAATTTTTACCGCAGAAGTAGAAGAATCCCTGCCCTCAGGAACCTCGGAGCATCTTTACCTGTTTACAAAAATACACGGAAACGGAGAAATCTGTTTTCTCGGCATTCACTGCGCCAATTTCGATTTCGATCCGAAATGGCTTGCGGCTGCATGCATGCACTGTTTCGCCGCGCAGGACGTCCCGTAGTCTCACGTTTCGAAGATGCTTTGAAGCGAGCAGCAACAGAAGCGTTCGCTCTCCTCTGTTCGCGCTCTTCATCACGCTAGCCTAGTGACGGCAAGTGTTCGCGGACATCCAGTGAGATCTGTTCATGTTTGTCTGCGCGATCGTGATACACATGCTTGGTAATTTATCCGTAAGCGAATGCTTACTCCAATTTAAACGACGAACCTTACGCCGTGTACTTGTCTAATGCTTTGCTATTGCTATCAATGATATGGCCTTTCAGGTGAAACTGTGACTCACCGCCAAACTTGCTGCGGTGGTTCCGTTGAAATTAGGGAGTTTTAGAAATAGCGCACCGAAAGCACCCCACCCTGCTTGCGTTCTATTGTACGCCCGGCGGTTTGCGTCCCCTAACTTTAGTTACGCAAACATAAAACCCCCTATTGCGTTCCACTGTAGAGAACGAGGGCGTGAGTTCGATTTCCCGCTACATGCAGCGCTCACAAATCGGTGAAGGCGGAATCCATAAACTATCGTGTCTAAGAGTTAGGTGCGCGTTATAAGAAAGAGAAAAAAGGAGGAGAAAGCACCACCAGGTACGTGGTCTCGATTAATCGGGAGCCCTCACTTACGGTGTCTCTCGCAATTCCTGTATTGCTTTCTGACATCGAACTCCATCCACCAACCAGACCTCTCACGCGCAAGGCCAATATTTGAATCATTTTTGATCCACTCTTTCTTAAACTTTATATATAGTAGAGACAGCTGTGGTGTTGCGAAATATTTCTGGTTTTAAAATATTTCTTACCTAGTGCGCCTCTTGTGACTATTCCTTGAGTGTATGTGAAGTCTTCAGAGGCTACCCTATAGGTATTGAAGTGTGGCTAATAAAGATTAGCTCCTGCTCCCGCTTCGTGCCTCCGTCAGTGTCAGTACTTTCGCCGCCTTAGGTACACGCTCTTTGTTCTCCGGTGACGTGTCCGCCGCCAGCGTCACACGACAACAGCACGAGAGAGAGAGAGAGCAAGGGGAGGAAAGGCAGGGAGGTCAACCAGACGAGCGCCCGGTTTGCTACCCTACACTGGGGGTTAAGGAAAGGGGGCATAGAAAGAGGAAAACACGAACTTTCCTCAAAGTGTACGGGCCCAAACCTCCTCTCCCTCATTATTCGCAACGTGCGAGTAACATGACGATATTCTGACGAGCGTTCTCACAGACCACCGGTACAATATATTAGAAAACTAGGTCTTACACTATTCTAGTGCTCCGGGAAGTATGAGGAGGTCACTAGTAACTACTGCTCACCAGATGGCGCCATCCGCGGAGATGGTTGGGGACAGGGTGTCGCCCTGGGCAATAGGCACGACCGTTAGCGTACGCAGAGCGGATGGCGCGTATCCCACGGCTGCGCCTGCGCAGAGACAGCCCAGCCACGCTGCGGCCAGCGTGTGGTACATGGCGAAGGTGGGCGCCGTCGGACGTCTCTTTCCGCTCGACGGCGGCCGGGACGACGCAGAGACGTCAATTTCCGCCCCCATCGTTGTCACGACAACGCGGCAGATTGCTGACGTCCTTCTGCTGCGGTTATTGTCTTGTACGAAGACACTGATGTACTCAGCTACAGTAGCATAAAAGCGTCCAGCAGAGTACACAGTATGCCAACAAATGATGATGGTTATGATGATCCTTTATCATGGTTCGCACCCACTGAGGGGGATAGGCCAAGAATCGGGCGGCAGTAGGTAGCTAAAAAAATTCTTTTTGACAATGAGATACGCAAAGTAAAAGAAGGCAAAAACAAAAACAAAGAAAATCTCGTATAACTAGACTAGTGTGCCAACGAGCAGTCAGACTAACTGAAGGGTGAAAAATGAGGTTACTATCAAGGTCAGAAAAAGTACAATGTTATTAAAGAATTTGGAGGAACAAATTTCAGTGAATGAATACTGATCTGATAGGTAGAATAAAGTAACAATAATTAACAGGGTAATGACTGCGGCTGGTTTAGGGTCAATTCGTCGTCTTCTTCACTTCAGGTAGCAGCAATGTCAGAATTATTGTTCTCGAAGTCGTTGAAAGGTGGCGTCGTAGTGACGCCACAAGAGGAAGTATTGTAATGGAAGAGAAGTTGACGTTGCTAGGAACCCGTTAAAAATTCAGGCAGCCGTGGGATATGTTACTTCTTCCACTCAGCTGCCCTTTTCTCTTTCATACAGAAGAGGTTCGGCGACTTCCTAAACAGAGGAGGAGGAATGAACGTTTATTGTTAGAAACAGCGAGAAAGTGTTCTTTCATCGCCCTAGGTGGGCGGCTCTCTCAGTCCAGAAAGCCGTTCGCTAACGCCGCAGCCCGGGCCCGGTCTGCCAGACTGCGCTGATCCTCCAGGCTCTGTGCCGTTAACATTGCCTCCCACGTTTCTTCGATGGCTATTAGCGGTTCTGAGGCATCGTCCTGACTGTTTCTCTCGCGGTGTGGGCCCACCAACACCATCTGTTTGAGGGTGTCTGGTACGTCGCAATATGGACATAGGTATGAGAATTTAGTGGGGTGCGTTGAGGCATACTAGTAAATAAAAATATAATTCTTCCTAAACAGAAGAATGATATTTTAATTTACAAGTATGCCTCAACGCACCCCGCCTCGAAACGAAAAATTCTGACGGAACCCATCTCATGATAAATGTCGACGTTAATGCAATCACTAATGAAGCAATGTATCGACATACCGTATTGCAGTCACCGAAACGCGTCGTGTATAAGGCGTGTACTTCAGTCGAGCTCCTCTTTCGCTCATCCCGACGGACACGGAGAACCATCGAGCGCGCCGCCGCGAAATCCAAGCGTGGCGCGTGTCTGAATATATATTTAGACCAAATTGTCTGAATATATATCACGTGGGTTCAATTCTGCCCAGCACAGGAGAAATTTTAAAAGATTTTACAGTGAAGCTGTAGCTCTAGCTCCCAATGGGTCTGTCGTCTCCATAAGTAAAAGCTCGGGAGGCGCCGCTGGGTTCCTTGCATCCGCGGCAGTGGCGGCGCCGGCCGTGCGGGGAGAAAAAGGACCTGAAAGATCACCCTCGCGCATAGCGTTCGCCGCAAGCGTTTTCCGGTAAAGATTACGGTTGCATATATTGCAGTTGCCGGGAAGCGGCAACTGTACCATACGAAGCAGGGAGAGACGTAACTACACTTTCGTATGTAAACGAGGAACCCGCCTAGCAACTGATTTGTGTTGTGACAGTGAAACCGGAAGGCCACGCATAGTGAGGACTCCTGAAGAGCAGCGTGCATACGACGCGCGGCGATAGTGTGGTTACCTGCAGTTATCTTCTTCTGGTCGACTCTTTGTAGCCGCACGAAGTAGCGGCGCAAGCCAAGTCGCAGGCCGTTGAAACGTCTCAGGCTAATAATGAGGTAAAGGGCATGTGAATGTCGCCATGTCTATAATTTCAAGCTATGTCGCAATGGGTAGCCGTTCTAGTGGTCGTTTTCAGCTTCGCTGTCCAACCACTTTCACAGTGAAAGTGGAATGGAGACCATTTTGGAGGAGAGGTCATTGAAGAGCGGCACATATCCGAAGACCCAAGTTGGTCCAGCGGTTGGTTTGGACCTGGTTTCGTCAGCACTGAAGTCCGATGCTTTACCCATTGGACCATGGATTATCCAGCCACCCATGTTGGCGTGAAAGTGATTACCGGAGGACAAACAAAGAAATACCCCAAACTGAGTGAACTTCCCTAAAAATGCTAATCGCTGTAAAGATAAGAACGACGGAACGGGCCTTAGAAGGCAGCCGCAGTAACAACAACAGCGCTTGCATACCGAATATGTTGACGCACTGCGTCAAAAATGTCCTGAAAAATACGAGGACACCTTATCACTTATGAGTTGTGAATGAGAAATCATTAATGTCCAATTGAACGCAGCTGAGCGGTCCTTCGAGTTACGAACACCTGGCGGGCAAGCGAGTGCGTCGAAACGCTTGGCGCGTTTTGATTTGGCCTTATCCGAGGAGCAGTTGGAACGCATACCGACAGCTCGCGCTAACAAGGAACGCGCGGATAACGCAGGCTTCCAACAGCGAGAGCGAGGGTGACGTGGCGTCGTGGCGATGTGCTCCCCCTCACGCAACACCTGGAGCGCTACTACAGCAGCAGGTGTTCCTTTTCGTGGCGTCGCAGCCACAGGGAATTAAGGTGCCGTTTCGATGCTACAGATGCCGGCTTTTTCGCTCGATGAACCATTTGACGTTTTCGCATCCAAAAATATGTCGAACCCACGTGCTGCGGAAATCAGCTGAGCGAAGCTTTCATTGGTGATTGCTAAGAATGCTCTTTTGTTTAGGGACCATCTTCCAGTATAAAGCAGACCAATTAATCGGGACACATTTTTATTGGTTAGCGCTTCCCTCAACCTAAACTTCTGGTTCGAACATGCGGATCCGACGCATGACGACGACTGACGACGACGGAGGAATGACGACGTTGGCATGACGACTGATAAAATGACGACAGCGTAACTACGACGGCATGGGGACAATGGAATACGACAACGCTGGCCCGACGACTGTATGACAACAACGTAAATGTACCGAACATGGTACCGAAGATGAAAGACCACGATGTAATGATGACGGCGGTATGACGACAATGGGCCGACGACGCTGAAGAGACGGTGGTATGACGAAAATAGAATGACGACGATGAAACGCCAAAAAATAAACGACGATGATACACGATAATGACGGTGTGACGATGAATGCGTGTCGATGATGTGATAACGACGCTGTAATGATGACGATGGTATTACGACGGTGGCGGGACCACAACGACATGATGACCGTGGAGTGACGGCCACTGCATGAATTACGATGACAGCATGACGACAATGGCTTGACGAAGCTGAAGTGATGGCGATGGTACGACCATGACAGCATTGCGACGACTGTCGTAATGACGATCGACGAGCGCGTGAGGAAGACGGAATGACGGCCATGGGATGATGACGTTGGGATGACGATGGAGTGACGACGACAGTATGAAGATGACGGTAAAACGACTGAGGAATGCCGATTACTGTATGAGCACGATAGCGTGTCAACGACAGAATGATGGCCACGGAATGATGACGCAACGCTGATGAACTGACGTCGGCGGCGGGCTGGCGACGACCTGACAACGCAGTGACGACTATAGAGTGAAGACGGCTGAACGAATGTGATGGCATGGCAACGAAGGAATTATCACAATTGACCGAATGCGATGAAATGACGGTGACCGAGTATTTGAGTTAAAGCTAACGTATACTATCAGCAGCAAACGAAGCGCGAACAGCGGAACGGGTGGCCGAAGCATTACTGAAGGTATACAGTGCGCGCCGTCCAGTCATTGACAAGCGCGCATATCCTGCTTGACCGCACTGCCTCGATGATGTTCCCCCTTTACTGCGGCATTTTCTGTTGTTCTCTTTTATTTGAAATCAAGGAAAAAAACAAACAAAAAAAACAGAAGCTCAAATGTAGCAGTATACACCCTTTTCACGGAGATTCCGTGGGCGTCACTATGTTTGATCACGTGGTAACACCTCCATTCCTTGCCGCAGCTGCCTCCGTTGTCTCCGTATTTACAATGGCTGTGCGTGACACCGATGTGGTTCAGAAAAGCTGTTTCAGCAGATATCGTAGATGGTGACTGGATGGACGACACGAAGCTTTGGCCACAGCTTCAGAGGACACGTATATGCGCTTTCGAAGCTCACCCAAACGGCGCTACCAGCGCATACGGTGCTATTGTACTAAAAGCGGGCTAGAAATGTATTCCAAGCTGTACAAACTTTCCACTTATGAATTATATCAGGGTCACTGCGCTTTGCTCTCCGTTCTTTATTTAGCAAACACTTTGAACCAGCGGCTTGTCATGTTCCTGACTCAGTGACGTTCCTAGGTGCGGTCACTATCGGATTGTTGATTTTCTGCCTAATCGCTCACGGGTGTTCTCAGTTGCGATATATTTGTTTTTTCTGCTCACAAGATTTGTAACGTAGATATTCTGTACTTTTTAACAGCCTATAATCAAAGACGAATTATCGCTGGTCACTCGGTTGCTCGGTGGACCGTCACGAAACGTTCAGCTTCGAAAATTCGTGTGCGGTTGCTGCAGTCGCCGTCAGCCGTGCTTCGGCACATTTTTCAGGAGTGCGCACATTCACTTAACCTTGATACGTTGGCGATAGAGTGGGCGTAGGTTTACGTGCGAGTTGGAGTGGATATGTGTAGATAACGTGCAAGAAGCTTGCTATGCCAGGTTGCGGCGCTACTCCATGGGAGCAGTACACTCACTCTTAGCGGTGTTCCCGGGTTGAAGTACTTTCTTTGCAAAATCAGCGATACAACGCTTATGGATTTTTATTCTCGAGGAAAGCCATGCATCGCGAAGGGCCGGCAACACAGACAGTCCTCATGCAACAAGGGTCCGTGGACTTGGCCACACAGATTCATTCCATTCCTTAATATATCAGGCGCTATTTTGGTAGCCAACTGCTTGCCCACGTCTTCCCTCTACCGTTCCACATTTTGCATCATGAATGGAACACAGTCCCCAGCTGCATTTGCAATACCCAGTTGCATTTCCGACAGATCACACAGTAGCAGGGCAGAAGCGGTAGTGATTTCGTATTCGTGCGCTTTCGCTGAGGTAATGTGAGGTGCGCCGTCGAAAGCGCCGTCTCGTTCTGCTAGAGCAAACTAGCTGCTCTGCAAAAAGAGTCTTGAAGCGTGCTCAAGCAGTTGAAGAAAGGCAGAATTTGTAGTAAAGGGGCCCGCGGTCAGGGGAGAATAAAGAAGAAGTTAGTAATGGCGACATGAAGAGTACTTTGTTTATTATGTGCGGGCTTGTTACATAATTTGGCCCAGTGGACAACAAGAACCAATATGTGGGTGACTTTCTTTGTGGAGAACTGCAGCAACTCTGTGGTATTCAAGAAATATCAAGTCGAGGACGAAGCCGCCACTGACCTTCCCGAACACGTCACTACAGGTGAGCTTCTGAATCTCGTTCTGGATGAAGCCTCAGTGTCTTCAGAGGAACCTTTGGAGCAACATTCAGTGAAAGTAAATATTCCGCTGCGTCTGTTCAACAAGCTGGTGTTGACACCGATAGAAAGAACTTTCATGATCCGCCATACTTCATATGACGAGCTAGCGACAGTTCTTCGAGCCATATCAATTCAACAACAGCAAATTTCGCAGCAAAGCTCCATTATTGAGACTCTGGCTTCTACTTTAACCAAACGGGCGAACCATACATCACAAATAGTACGTCCTGAAACGTTCGACGGCTCATCCGAAAGTCCAGAAGGGTGGATAACTTTCTATGAACGAGCTGCGAAGAACAATGGATGGCTGTCTGATGAAGACCTAGTGATCAACATGCGACAATTCCTTAGCGGGATAGCAAGAAAGTGGCACGAGTGGCGACTTTCGCAACGAGAGCCTGAACCTTGGTTTAAATGGAAGGAGAGTTTCCTTCTGACTTTCAGTAAGAATCCGGTTGAGCGGTGGCATGAAGCACTATTCTACCGTTTCAAGTCCAGCACGCCACTCGAGTATTTTCTCGAGAAACAGCGACTTCTTTGCCTCGCTGAACCAGAACTGTCACTGTCATCACTTCTTGCCCTTATCATCCATGGTTTACCTAGAGATTTGCAACGACAGGTTCTAGCACAAGGCCCGAAAACGCTCGAAGCGCTCTTGGAACTGCTAAAACTATTTCCGCATAGCTGGACTGAGCGAAGCTACAAGGCTAGACAAGACTTTTCAGGGACACCAAGCGTCAATCGCTTGGATGAGGAGTGTTCATTGGTGTTGGACGGTGTCAGGTCTAACTTTGGCGCGAGCACCACAAGACCTATAACTCCCGTACAGAAACCCACAGAGTTAAACAATGAAGAGCAAGAAGAAGCCGAGGGGAATTCTAAAGATGTCTCTACAGCAAGTGAGACAGTTCAACTTGTGTCATCAAGTTTATTCCATATACAACTCGAAGTGGACGGTGAGACAATGCGAGCTCTTGTAGACAGTGGAGCTTCGGTTTCAATTATAAAAAGAAGCAGAGTTAAAACTGAGAAGATATTCACAGGAAAAACAGTGGTTGTACGAGGCTACGACGGGCGTGAGAAGGAACACTGCGAATGGATGCGCCTAAAGCTTAAGTACCAATCACAAACTGCAGAAATACTGGCACTGGTTATAGAAGGCATTGAGTATGACTTTCTACTCTCCCGTCCCGACATGAAGTTGCTCAAGCTGAACATACACTGGGATGACACTGTGTCTGTGAGCCAAGATGGGCAGGAGTGCCGCAACCTGTTAGAAAAGAAAATGAAATTCGCGTTGTGAAGAAAGGAGACGACATACCTCTAATTTATCCTGAATTATACTGCTGTGGAGGCTATCCTCCAGGTGCTACGAAGTTTGAAGTCCCGTTTAAATTACATGACCAAACTGTAGTACGGAGGAAACCTTACAACCTCACCAGAGAAAAGAAGGCATGGCTGAAAGAAGAGCTTGCGAAGATGTTGGACGCAGGTATTATCCGTCCGTCCGTATCACCACATGCATCGCCGATAACCATAGCACCCAAGGAAGATAGAACCCTCCGACTCTGCACTGACTACAGAGCAATTTACAAACAGACACATCTAATTCCATTCCCTATGCCAAGAATAGATGGAATTATTGATGACACAGGTGGATGTACTTGGTTTTCTAGGATAGACCTTTGTAAAGGTTTTTGGCAAGTACCACTTCAAGAGGATACAAAGCAGTATACGGCGTACATAACTCCGTTTGACATCTACGAATACAACCGCCTCCCCTTCGGATGGAAGAAATCGCCCAGCTGGTTTCAGAAAATGAAGAATATGGTTCTGGATCCGTTCATTGGCCGCTTCTGCAATGATGATATTATTCGTAGATGATATTATTGTGTATTCCAAAAGCGAGCGTCTCCATGAACAACACCTGGCACATGTCCTCACCGCTTTGTCAGAAGCCAACCTAAAGGTCAATTTTAAGAAGAGTGAATTTTTCAAGAACAAGGTGACTTTCTTGGGCAGAGTTCTGGATGGCACTACAAAAAACACAAAAGAAGAATCGGTGGCACGCATTGCAAAACTTGTGAAACCTTTTGATGTTCACTCATTACGCGTGTTTTTGGGGTTGGCAGGACATTTTAGAGCATTTATCCAAGATTATGCTCTCAAAACTAGATGTCTGACTAGACTAACACAAAAAGACGTACCATTCTGTTGGACGGGTGACTGTGATGTGGCCCTACTTACTTACTTCTAGCTTGCTTGCTTGCTTGCTTGCTTGCTTGCTTGCTTGCTTGCTTGCTTGCTTGCTGCTTGCTTGCTTTGCTTTGCTTTGCTTTGCTTTGTTTTGCTTTGCTTTGCTTTGCTTTGCTTTGCTTTGCTTACCGCGGCATTGTATTTGCCGCAAACCCACGCATGCGCAGGATGAGAAGTCCGCGAGGGCGGCCCCAATTGTTCGTGCGATGTGCGATGCAGGCCAGTAGACGGTCACATAAAGCTAAGACAGGCTGCCGATATGCAAAGGCGCGGGCGCAAAGACCGTGACTAGGACGCCTGCATGTTTCAACGTGATAGCATAGAGCACACGCTCAAAGAAAAACTCGTCTGTGGAAAAATTAGAAAGAAATCACCACTATTTTTACTCATTCATTTCAGGAAAAACTTCTTTAAATCGGTTTTGGTGGCCATTAGTTTCGTTAATTCGGGTTGTTGACAACGTTGAACCCTATGGGTACCTGCCGGGGAATGGAAACTTCTGTGTTAGATCGGCAACTTCGTAAAATCGAGTTTCGTTAGATAGAGCTTTAACTGTATTTGCAAGAAAGTTCGTACTAGCTACAGTGTCTACAAGAAAGATTAACGCCAGTATAAGTTTTGCTTATGTGACCACTGACGTAGGTGAGCCCCATCCTTGTGTAGGTGGCTATACCAGCATATTGCTTCCTTGTGGTCTGCGTAAGTATTCAGGCAAGGTTGGTCTACTTTCCCGAGGTATTCAGATGAGGGATCGGAGTGGCGACTTCATCGTGTTTGCTTTGTTCATACACTACGCAATAACGTCCGTGAAGTGCTTTTCGTACTTCTTCATAGTGCGGATCACTTGACTGCTTACACAGATCAAGTTCTGCCCATCACTCACACATTCGATCCTTGAGAGTTGTCAACGAGGCATACCGACAGATGGCCGCTCCAAGGGGAGCATCCTTGCACTGGGGGCAGGATACGGACTACAAAACGCTTTTTGAGGATAAAGCCTCCAAGATAGTATAAAATACAACATATTCCGTTGGCGTCTGCACCACATCGAACGAAATATCCGAGTCGTTAATTTCTTCGCACAAAATTGTTTGAGCAATGCGTCTTTGCTTGAGAAAAGAGGTCGACAAGGTATTCTCGATCATCAAGCTCATAGCCTGTCATCTGCGCGGTGTAGTGAAATTGGCTCACGTTCACAAGCCTCAGAGCGCACTTCAGGCCATATGCAGTTGTCACTGACTTTATGAGGCGCACTGCAGATCGAGAAGAGGTTCTCGAGGCAGTCTTGGAGAAACCTCCTCGTAAGAAAAAACTAGTATACGGTCATTGTCCAGGAGTACTTCTTGTTTACCTATGCCCACAAATGGATTAGTCACTACTGCGAAGTCGGGTACTCATATTACATATACTGTTATACACGAGAAAATTCGTCAGCTGCCACTTGTCCCACTTGATTTTCACAGTCCATGGGAGCCGTCCTTTCAGGTCTCTAGGAAACAAAAATACTATTCAGCCATTTTTAGCGTTGTTAGTGCAATGGGGAACGAAACACCCTGGCATTCTGTAGAAAGACCGCGTGATGAATGCCGCGATGCGTTTCTGGCGGTAGGGTCGACGCGAGAATTTAGCAAGAGAATGGCGACGGCGCCAACCGAGAACCGGTCTTGGCGGCATCGAGACCCCTTCAAAGAGTGACATCACCTTACAGGGATATATCGCGCGCATCGAGGCACACTAGGCTTGTCTTAAAGAGACGATCAAAATCGTTTCAGGGTCCTTTTAAAAGGAGCGCCTTCAGTATCGAAGACTTAAGCACTTGGGCTCAGGAACAGTAGACTAGCTGCCCCGCTGTTGCAAGTATATATGAGACTACGGTTGCTAGAATACCATCGTTGTAACAATGGACCGCATCAATCCCGAAGCCGCGTACCAAATGATGAACATCAGAAATTTGTGGCAGTATTATAAGCACAGATATGATGCTTTCTTATAACAAGGATCAGATGCTATGTGATAGGACCTTCTTCGTGTCTCGTAGCGCTCTATGTTTCTCCGAGCTTGCATGTCGCTTCCTTACTTGTTAAATTACCACAAGCTAGACGTAGAATAGTTCTTGGAATTACGCTCCTCTCCTTTCCATCCTATGTCCCGTAGTCTCCATCATTCCGAGAACCGTATATCTAAGAGCAGAAACTGAAACCAGGCATTTTCGTTATCTCCAAAAGACATCGGCATCACGCGATGGCCGCCCCCAGGAGTGATTGCGCCTGGGCTTGCGCTGCGCGCTTTGAAAGTTTAAATTAGCTTCGTGATAAAGCTAAACTGCAGCGTCGACACGCAGAATCATTGAAAACAACTTACGTTACAGCTAGCAAGCGGTACATGTGGAGATGACAAGGTGAAGCGCTGCTCCAATCGATCGGAGCGTTGAAAAGGCCGTAAGTAACGCATCGGGAACTTCCAAAGTAAGTTCAAAAACTTTCAACCAGTTGAAACAACTTTTGAACTCTCTTGCGCGCGGGCATGTCAGATTATTAATAGCTTCGTTTCACTGTAGAGATGGTTTTGAAAGTTCTGAGCCATGCTCATGTCAAGTACTATGTGTGGAAATGTCGCACTGCAGGCTCATATCGCCGTTTTAATAGTGGGCGCTGAACTGCATCACATTGTGCATCAGAAACTTGGTTGTAACCAAGCGCACCGCGTACTGCTACTTTGCAATGCCAGTACTATCTGCCGATGGTTACTAGTGAACGTTTTGAGCGCTCAACTTCGATCGCTGGCTGTTATAGCGAAGTAGAACCGTCCGTTGACCCACTATCGGTCACTAAAAATGATTTAGCCGCAATATATCGCTGACAGCTTGAATCTGCCACTGATTTCCGTTCGCTGTAAGTCATGTATACTGAGTCATGCTGTACAGGGTTGGAGATGCTTTAAAGCAACTCGGTCATGGTCACCATGGTGTTTGTTATTGGCTGTTCTTTTTTCTTTAATTTCTTTCTAATTTTTCTAATGTTTCAGTGGATAAAACATTTAATGAAGACACTCGTGCGCTTGTGATCTGCTGCTATCTCTTGAGTGTGCGAATTCACGTTTCTTACGCTCATTACACATTGGTGGCAGTTTGGGTGAGTTGTCGTGTTCCATAACGTTTATATCGCCATCGTCCAAGCACCGACCGTAACAATATGAATTTGCAACTGGAAATTCATGAACCCCCTGCAAAAGCTGTGGCTGCAGCCGCGACTTCAACAGATGTGCGCTTATATGACTTCATCATAATCACCTGACACGTGAAATAAAAGAAGCTGAAGTTAAGGCAAGATTTGAACAGATGTGCGTTAGCTCGCTGTCTGTAGCTTTATCATGGAAATAATTGACGTTTCTTGGCTTGCTGGCAACAACAACACAGTTGCATGTGTATGCATGTGTTGTTGTTTGCACTGAGTACATAGGCTTTCTCCGGTGTCATGAAATTAATCAGTTGGGAGTTTAGTGTCCCCCTGTCTGCTGCATCGTCATGTTCATCTTGTTTCCTTCACTCTTTATGAGATGCAAAAATATTCCAAAAGCCGGGTGAATTCACGATTGAAAAAAGTTTTACTCTGACTTAACAAATTGCAACTGATGTCTGTACACAGCAACTTGATGATGACGATGAGATGGTGCCTTCTGATGTTATTTCCTTGTTTACAAACGTCTATATCTGCCTGTCCATTGATGTGGTAGAGGCGCGTTTGAGAGAAGATTGTAATTTAGAAAGTCGTATGTCCTTGTTGTGGAGGAAATCATAATTTTGTTGCAGTTTTGCTTGAACCAAACCTACTTCAGTTTCGACAACACGATTTATCATGAAATTGAAGAGTGCCCTATGGGAAGTCCCGTTTACGTTACTGTGGCAAACTTAGTGATGGAGCATGTTAAAACACAGGTGCTGAACTTGCTACCTTTTCAGTGAAAATGTATTGTAGGTACCTGGATGACACCTTTGTAATATTGAAAAGGGCAAACCTGTTTGCCTTCCACGTGGCGCTGTACAGCGTACACAATGCCATTCACTTCACGAACGAAACCGAGAGAGATAATATCTCACCTTTTCTGGATGTGCTTGCACGTCGGGCCGATAACGGCAGTGTGGAAACGACAGTGTACCGTAAGCAGACTGAACATTTTTATCCTTTGTCTCACATCACCCGACCAAACACAAACGCTCCGTTGTGAGAACTTCTTTATCACATTGTAATGCAGTGTGCTTGATGCATTAAAACAATGCCATTATCCCAAGACGTTTATTCACGAAACCCTGAAGCGAATGTGGAGGTGAAGGGGGAGTAAGTCATGAGTGAGGGCAGCATCTATTGTATCTATTCTCTATGTCTAGTGTGTGCCAGACACTGTTGGGGGAGCTTTGCGTCCGCTGGGCATACAAACCGTTTTTAAACCCCATTATACATTGGGGAATGTGTTCACGAAACTGAAAGACCGCACCTCTGTGGACAATCCAAGCGGGGTCATCTATAAAGTCCGATGTGGGGATTGACGCAGCTTACATTGGCGAAATGGGCAGAAAAGGGGCAACGAGATTGAAAGAACACAAAGGAGACGTTGCCGAGGCCACCCATGCAACGCGTTCTAAGATTAAACTTGTCGAACACTGCTGGACGACAAGGCATAGTTTCGACCTTGACATTGCTACGACGCTGGCCCAAGAGCAAAATTGTGGGAAAAAAAAGCTCCTTGAATTCTGGTTCATCAGTCATGACGCATCGGCGTGCAACACCAACCGGGGTCCCCTGCCGGACGTTTACAAGAACATGTGTGATAAGTAAACTGGGACCTCCCCTCATTTGTGTCAGTGCATACTGAAGAAGCAACTTGCATAGCTGGCAAAACATCTATACCCTTTTGGTTGTTAATTTGTTATGCTAAGTCAGAGTACAACTTTTTTCAGTCACTCTTTATCAGGTGCGCTTATTCATACGTGATTACACATTACTTGTAAGACAACTCTGTCTCATAGAGTGAGCTGTGCTGCACATTGTTGCGATGATAATGTGAGTTCAATCCAGCTCGGGCATTTATGAAGGGAAGAGATTGAGTGCCGAAAATGTCTGTCATGGAGATCAGTGTTGTGACATTTCATCGTGCCAGCTGTAGACAGCAATAGATTGGCGTTTTGGGTGCCAAGGTGACCACGTCAAGAAATAAACATGTGCGAGACGTTCCTGTAGGAATGGAACTTGAAACTTAATTGTCGCTTTCCAAGCGCTTAGTGAAATTCCTAGATATATAAAAAAAGATCAACAGAGTGTCTACATGTAGCATTGTTGCCAGAGTACACTGTGCAATGTTTCAGCGCTTCTCTAAAGGAACTTGGATATCTTTTACAGGCTGCGCCACTTGTGGGGCCAGCAAGAATAGGCTGTGGTCACCGCACCACTGATATTTCAATGCGTCATGCACTGCTGCTTTAGAATTAGCTACGTTCCTTTTGCTCATGTATATGGTGATGGAAGAAGAGGACGTTGAGCTCAGGATGCAATCTTGTTCCATTTGGAACAAGATTGCATCAGGGCCGTCGCCGAGGTTTAATATGGAAACCTCTCCTGAACAACACTGTCGCGTTTTCTCAAAACAGTACTTCTTCCCCTTGAGCTCGACGTCCTCTTCTTGCACTGCTGTTGTTTATATTTTGTTTTTTTGTTTCGTGCATATAATTTGTTCGCTTTGACCAAATACTTCACTCGGGTCAATTGTGATTTATAGATTACAAGATACTAGCTGGTTTTCATTTTTCCTTCTGCACTGCCTACCATTTTTGTAATCTCCGCACATTCTTGTGTGGACATGTGCGTGTGTGTGTGTGTGTGTGTGCACGCACTTTGTTTTTATCGCACTCCCCTTATTTCATGCTTCCTCATCTCACCTGAAGTAGCATGCAAAGCCTTAAGACAAGCTAACCTCTCCAGTTATTCTAAAACTTCTCTTTTTGCTGAAAAGATAATGCACTGAGAGTAGTGGCACAGTCAGTAAAAGCCGCCTTGCGGAGGGCTTGGTAACTGGATATGTATTGCGTCCCCTGCTTGCAAATGAATGGCGCTGTAGGCAGCGTCTGTCTGTTGCTGTCTTCGAATTACGGGGGAGCCTCCCTTTAGCATGGTTAAGGAGCTTCCAGGAATTATCTCAGCAGGGTTGGCATTTTCTCAAATGTTTTCCAGAAGGACTCGAGTTTTTCACAACCATTTGGGATTATCTAAACATATCTAGCAATCAGGGACCTCATAATCTCTGTTTGCCGGAATTGAGTTTAGGAAGTCAAAGATTCGCTATAGCCTGGCGATTTTTAGGGCTCGTAGCGATGGCTTGTTCCAACACCAACCTTACGTGTCACTATCATCATTAGCCTATTTATGTACTTTGCAGGATGAAGGCCTCACCTAGGGATCGTCAGTTACCCCTGCCTCAAAGTCAAGAGTCTGACAAACCTTCATCTGTTCAAGAAGAACCGTGAAGAAAACAGAACACATGCCAACCTGTGTTACGAAATTATTAAATACTTGAGCCTTGCTCACAATGAACAATAAGCAGGAAGGACTTATATAGGATTGAGCTCTTTATGCTTGTACCTTACGTTATGTGCTCATTCACAGTAAACTCGTGCCCTTCCTGTTTCTTCTTCATTGTGAACAAGGCTCCCATGTGAACTTTGTAATGTGAAGTTTTTTAATAATTTGTTCACCTTGGCCGGCGTATGTTCTGTTTTCCTCATAACTCTGCTGCCTTACGTCTGCCAACTACATCTTGTACCTGCAAGTTTCCTCACCTCATCGGGCCACAAAAGTGTCTGCTGCCCATGACAATGCTTCTCTTCTCCTGGAACCTATTCCATTACTCTAAACAGACCATCGGTCATCGTCACACATTACATGCCCTGCACAACTCAACCTATTTATTGTAAACTCAAGTAGAATATCAGCTAGCTGCATTCGGCTCTCTGGCCCGTACTGCGGTCTTCCTGCTTCCTAATGTTACATTTTTCGTTTTCTGTTCCAATGCTCATTGTGTGGCCCATAGCTTTTTCTCAAGCTAAGTACGGTAGATGTTGAGCATTCCTTTTCTCTTGGACACAAGCTAATAGTCAGTGAATTCACTGCAAAATATATAGATTAGTCGTGGCGCTCTTTGGTCAGACTTGGCCCTTGTGCCAAGAAACCTTACAAATTGTCATCAATACTCAGTGAAAATAGGCACAGCATGAAACCCAGAAATCTTGGAATGGTGCTTGTTTGTTGCTGCTTTCTCAAATTTTACCGTGGCATCTAATCACACTAGATTTCAGATCAGCCTTGTGACCTATGCAACCTGTCTCATTCCGTTTCGTTGAGAAAATGAAACGAATTTTACAAAACACGGGTTTAGTGGGCTGTGTTCTTTGAGAATCATAATTTATTCACAGATGCACAGGGAATTTCTTTTTAATTGAGCCTATACATGCCTAAAAGACGGTTATTGGTGCCTGTATATGCCTGAAATGGCAGTTGTAGTGCCTGTTACAGGCACCTAAAACAGCAGTTTTCAGTGCTTAAACATCTGATCTCTACACATGACATACCTCTTTTAATGCGACAGAATATGCGAGTGCAAAGTGTTCATAGAGTGAAGTTATTTTTTGAAACCATCTTGCTTGTGAAATGCTGCTAATAACCAGAGAACTGTTGCAGGCTGCCGTGCACCAGCCTTCCGTTCCCCTTCAGAGTTGATGTCGTTGTTCTGACACATAAAAACTTATTTAGTGTTACATATTTTTAGAGTGCTAAAGTGGTATGTTAGAATTGGACTCTTTGGAGCTGGCTTGTGTGCTAACCACTACACTTGCAATGCTGTTCAGCCTACTGTACTCTTATATGGAATTACATTCAAACTAGCAGGAAGTAGGACTTATTATTGCAGCATTTCATAATTATTGATAACGCTCGAGTTCTGAACAATCTATGTTCTCAGATCATAGTGAAAACTCGTGAGGATCTGTTTTATCTTGGTTTTTGTTTGGAAGCTGTGGTGAAATTGTTTTGAGCAGTGAAAAAGTAGACACATTTACAGAAGTTCCTTTGTGTGTGCATGCTTTGAATTTTTTTTAACAAATCGCTGAACTTGTTCAGTTCAGCTATTTGTACTTTTATGCAAATCTTTTTTTTTTTTTGACCAAAGAGAAAATCCTCGGTGCCCTCCCCCCTAGTTTTTTTTAGAGGCACTGCAACTGTTTTGTTATTTGCCTCACAGCTTAGAAACAAGCATCATCTTTCATTGCTACATTGTCTAGTGTTTTAGGTGTACTTACTTGTAACCAGCCAGCTTTGTGACTAATTTCTGGTTCAAACTAATTTGCACCAGTTATAGGAACACTGGTGTTATGCTTTTGTTGTTTCGCAATCCCATGCTTCTCTCAGTATTTTTGTTTAAAATTTATTTCATTTGGTCCTAGATTTGCAACCCCATTTATATTCGAGATGTTGTAGTGTGTCGGTATTGCACAGTGTGATGCTTTTTGGTAATTAATACATCTATTTGTTCATGTTCATCCTTTTTCACTCCAGCCATGCAAAAGCTGGTGCTACTTTATAAACACTGACCCTTCACAGCAGTTTGGGTGCTTTTGGAACAGAAAGTGCTCAATTTAATTTTGGTAATTGGTAAGGGCAGAAAATTAATTTCCCAGGATCTTGTTTGAAAAGAAAGATAAATCTTCAACCTCAACGTTTTTCTTTACTGCCTACAAGCCAAGTTTTTTTCTTTTTTGACACGCTAAGATGGTTGTGGTGCATATCGTGGGAAGTCAGTAATGCAACACAGAAATTCAACAAAACAAAGTTGAAGCTGGACAGAAAATTGCATGAATCTATTAAGCTAGAAGCCGCAGTTTGCTGACATTGCAAGTGACACTTGCCACTTATTTCAACAGCTCAACGAGATGTTTACCTAGCATAGTAGACTACACTTTTGAAATACAATATAGCTCAGCCTTACTGTTAACAAAGGCTTATTGTGCCGGAATAAAGGTGACCAGAAAAAAGAAAGAGGCTGGTATTAACAACTATTTGAAAATTCTTGTAATGAACTTGTCATGAATTTTTACAGTGCCTTGTAAGAGTGAGTCAAGTGTATTTATTGATTAAAGAAGAATCTCATTACAGTTGAAACCAAATGGGGGTTCCAAATTTTAAAATTTTGCCACTTTTCCCTATTGAAGACTGCCAAAATATAGAAAACTGACACATCCACGATGTCGTACTGATTCCGACTCTGAAACTGCTCAGGCGTCATATAAAAACAGGAAAATTTGGCCTTCATTTTAGTAATCAAATTTTAGGGAAGACAGCACAAAATGATACAGTCTTTTGCTAGTGCATTAATACGGCAGTGCGAGAACAGCCAACCGAATAAGCACACAGTTTATCAACAATGCATGGGCAAATCACAACTGTCTGCATGATTGTTTTACTTTGTACTATTATTGATTCCCTACATGCGAATCAACTTTTCCAGAAACGCATTCCTTTATTCGACCTTTCTGTTCCCAAATAACACAAATGCAGTTTTGAATTATAGTATCACTAGTCTAAAGCAGGTCTAGCCTTAGTGTTCCTTTATCTCTGCTTGTTGCAGGAAGTCGTCGGGACATGATTGTGGCCGACTCTGGCAAGCTGCACCTGCTGCCGCAGATGGTGTCCCGGCGGTTCGGGTGCAGCCTGTGCTCCTACACAGCGGGTGCCAGTAGCCTCGTGGAACGCCACATGCGGACACACACGGGCGAGCGGCCGTACCGGTGTGAACATTGTTCCAAGGCTTTCAGCCAGCGGTGCAACCTGGTGCGGCACAGCAGGATGCATACAGGTGAGCATCAGTTCTGGTTCCACAGGTTGACTTAAGTTTGTAGCTCACCCTATTAGGAAAAATTATGGAGTGGCCACCAAAGTGGGAACCCAGTCCCACTGTTAATAGCAATAGCTGTTCCAGTAGTACAACAAGTTGGGAAAGTTGGTTTTTGCTCATAATGAAGGTAGAGATCGTAAGAAAGGTAGTAAGGACAAAATGGGAGAGAAGACAAGCAGTCGGTATCATCATTGATATTGTGAGTGCTATTTGTGCACGTCATCATCTGTATGCACTACTCATCGTGATCTTTTGGCTTGCTGTGTGCTTCGGCTGTCTCGCACAGTTACTCCGGAATAAATGCATCGCATCGTCCGACGACTCATAAGTGGTGGAGGCTGCCTTGATTCCCACGTCCTCTTGCACTTCCAGTCCCTCTGGAGCTTCCTCTGGAACTCCGGTCACTCTTGAACCACGGTCACTCTTGAGCCACTGCCACATTTGTCTTTGGCTTTGTCAAATAGATTTTACCAGGGGCTCCTCGGCTATCATGTATTGATGTGATGGGGAAATTAATTGAATTGGTCCAGTGTTATGTGACACCAATGACGTTCAGATTTACCCTCGCGTCCTCATCGACGGCATTCGTCATCATATACAGCTTGCTGTGCTTTCATCATGCCCTCATCAGGTTATATTAGGCTGGGACTTCCCGTCAGCTGCTTCTGCTCTCGTTTCATACTGTGTGAACGAGTAATTCACATTACGGACACCGAGCTCTCTATTGCTTCCGATTTCTTGCACCCCCGCTTCGTTGAAGCTGTGGATTTTGTTCTCCCACTAGGCCAAGGATGTATTCTTACCATTAAGTCCAGAGACATTTTCTACGGTGTCGCAGTGTTTATTCCTTTTCAGCACGGCATTTCTCATGGAATCGCCATCGCCTCCTGCCTGCCAGTCTCACCGCCTTCAACACGACTCCAGAGCCTCTACTACTGTTGAAAGGGTCCATTTTGCCACCCTTACCAATGAAGCACCGCTATGTGCCGTCACTCTTTCACTTGCCTCGCCCTTCACACATTGCCCGCTAGTAGGAGATCCTTCCAGTGCTCTCAAGGCCACTTTGAGTCCCGATCTCAATTCAGCCCACACCAATGCTTTACCATTTTATAGAAACACGAAATTTGCTGTGACGTTTCTTCACGTCGCTTGGGTCAGACTACTTTGGCCACTCATCGCATGGAAACAGATGGCTCTCACGCCAAGTTTATCATCCTGCCGGTAACTCATGGGTCCCGGTCATCCTTCGCCGCTCACTTCGACTTCAAGTTTCAGAAGCTTTTCATGATGACATCGCTGGCCGCTTAGGTTTCAACAAAACCTACGACTGCATCAAGACTCGCTGTTTCTGACCTAGCCTCTCCACCTGTGTTGCCAAGTATGTTGGCTCCTGCGTGTCATGCCTATACCAAAAACGTTTGATATACCTGCCCGCCGGCCCTTCATAACCGGTGCCGTGCCCAGTCGCCCCTTTCAAATTTGTAGGCATAGGCTTGTACGGCCCCCTCGCACTCACATCTGCCCATCACAACTGGATTGTTACCACCGTGGACAGTCTAACTCGCTACGCTACGACTTTTCTCTGGGGCTGCTTCCGATGTTGCAGAGTTCTTCCTGTACATTATCGTTTTGCGTCACAACACACTTCATGTTCTCCTGAGTGACCGTGGCAAGACGTCCCTTTCTTATGTTCTTCCTCTAACACCATCCATAAGACCACATCAGCGTATCATCCACAAATTGTCCTACTGAGCATTTTCATAGAGCGTCGTCCAACATGATCTCTATGTATGTGCAACCCAGTCACACAAACCGGGGCACCATTCTTTCTTTCGTCATGTTTGCTTATAACACTGGCATCCAATGCATAAATAACTACAGTGTAGACCACTTATAACGTAAGTCGCCGGAGTCGCGAACATCTGCACTATAAGCGGCACCGCACTATAACCAAAACAACGATTTTCAAGCCCTGCACGTATGCAGAATGTGTAGACCAAGCATGTAGACACGCTTTGTACTATCGCGCGCACATCGTGATTACGTTTTCACCATTGAGCTGGCGAAAACATAATCACGATGTAGCCGGTGCTCTTCAAGCTCGACAGCTTTGCACCGAGTCAAAACGAAACAACTGTTTGCCACAACTGGTGCGGAAAAAACCGTGACCGCTATCGACGCGATTATGTACGGCGACAAATTGGCAGTGCTGAAGGCCGCGCCCTACGCATGCACCGAGTCTGAACTACCATTCGCTGCAACAACTGCAGTCGAAACCACGGTCGCTATCTATGCGATCATCGATGGCGACTACGCAGTTTTGAGGCACGCGGCCGACGCGCGTACTGTGTAAAAACGAAACTGTTCGCCACAACCGCTGCGGAGAAAACCGCGGTCGCTATCGACGCGATCGTGGATGACGACTACGCAGTTACGAAAGCACGCGACGGTAAACGCAAGAATACAGACTTTAAAGACACAAATAGGCTCGAAGCGTTCCGGCGTTGCTGTCATTCATGTACGATTTCAACTGATGGCTGTGGCGATGCGGACTCCGCCGCTTCGTTTCGGTTGGACGCTAGCGCCGTTCTTGTTCTTTTGCATCGCACATTTGCGGCGCTCCTCGCTCACCGAGCTCCGAAAGTTGTCCGAATTAACCGATTTTCTGAGTTAATGAGGTTTTACTGCAGCTCCAAACTAAATTTGCGGAACACTGCTTAAATTAACAGCGTCGCTCACGCGATATCTGCACTTCGCGACACGCATCGCGACGGGTGCACAGAAACTGAAGCTGCGTTCAGTGCAAAACGCACCGCTGATAAGCAGCCGAGCAAAAGGTTTCTCCTGTCGCCTAGACAACCTACGCGTGCATTTTTCCCCCGTTCGTTTGCTCCGCGTCTCATGCGCCTCCTCCGCATCACCCTCGTTGATCTCCTCTCCCATCGGTAGGCGCACCTTGTTGAGAAGCGTGCGCTCGCTGCCGCCCTTGTCGGCGAGATTTTCCCGCAGAAGCCGCATTATAACCGGTATTTCGTCTTGCGCGGCTGCACTGTAAGCGGTACGCGTATACATGCAGTTCTATGGGAAAATTAACGGGAGTCTCAAAAGACCGTACTATATCCGGTCCTGCACTATAAGCGGTTACGTTATAAGTGGTCTATACTGTACTTACAGCCCCTTTTTCCTCATGTACGGCCGTGAACCGTTTTTTGTCCTGAAAAAGACTATACCTTCCTTTCGGCACCCACTGTTCCATTCGCATCCTTTCCAGAAGAGTTTGCTGCCTGTATCACCCACTGCCATGAAATTTGCCGCGCCAACACCGCTACCATTCAGGACAAGTTCATTCTGATACGACGCGTCGCGTGGCTTTGTTCGGCCCAGGTGATGAAGTTCTCTTGTGGATACCTGTTTGCTGACTGGGGCTCTATGAAAAATTTCTTTATTGTTAACTCCGCCGATATTCCGTTCTGCAAAGAACATCTGCCGTCCACTATAGCATCACTCCTGTTAGCTCGGCTACTGACCGCCATCGTCGGAGCACAGAAATAGGCCAACTCTCTTGCCTAGAGTTTCTACCCTTTCTAACTTGCGGTCTTGCTGACATCTTCCAGGTTCTGGAACTCCGCTTTAAATTCTGGGAGTGTTCAGGTACGTTTCTATGAGATGTTAACTGAATGATGCACCACTAAGGAGCGGCAAGAAATTGACTTGTCGCCCATTGCCTGCTAAAAATTCGTTGGAATGATTAACCTGGCTGAAAAAAAAGGGTGTTATTGAAAATGCTGTTTAATTGGCTTTGCTGACAGTGCATGCTAAGACCTCATTTTGTTTTAGACCTTTCGCATAATGTTGCCAACCCTGTTCACACATTGAGTTTATGCCACCATTGTGAAGGATAGACGTGTGGGCAATTGCAGGACGCACGTACAAGGTTTGTGAGCTGCATGCGCCATGCTACAGTTCTCATCAAGCTTGTCATACTCATAGCATATTCACTCCATAACATGGGTCTGTGAACGCAAGCTTGGCCCCCGCAATGAGATAGGTGGAATGTCAACCTTAGCATGCTCCCGCGCTTGCACCATGAAAGCGTTGTCGACAACTACAAAGCGAAAGTAACGACGGGGAGAAGCCTAGACTGTGGGAGCTGCAACTTTTGTCGAGTCCCGCATCATTATAGATTCCATCAGAGCAAGCTACATGAAAAGGAGGGAAGCAAACCAAGACGTGCAGGATGCTGCGATATCTTGTGTACGTGTGTATCAATCTCACGCGGTCAGTTAGAACCTATGGCCATCCTGGCCTTGCAAATGCTAGAGCCATGCATTCGAGTCACCTTATGCAGCCACCATTTCCTGGAATGTCATCTGTGGCTCAAGAAATCGGACTGCTGTAGCCTACATGGCTTTAGGCGAATGATGCAGCTCCTTACCTTACATAGGTGGTGCAATTTTGCAAACACTGTCAAAGGCTAAGCGTTTTTTCGCGGAAAGGACCCCTTGAATGTCTTCACTACGGATTACTGCCACAAGCCTATCACACAGCCACACACAGCTTCCTGCAAGGAGTCCATGAAATTGCATTTTTTAGCCAAGTGCTTTATCTCGACAATACAGTTTTCTACACGTTCATGCTCAAAGCGCACCTTGCGATTAAACTTGCACCTCTCAACTGTGACTTATACCGGAGGACTGTAATGGTCATTTAAAGGAACCTTGACTTCTTCAAAAGTCTTCCTCCAAGGAAGTGCTGGTACCAGCAAAATTTTCAGAACTTGATATGCCACAGCCCTGATTACATTCAAGAATACTGAGAGTTTTTTTGCCTGAATTATGTTGTTCATGCTGACAAAAATTATCAAAATCCTCCAAGTACAGGTCAAACATGTGGACCTTGGTGTTGAACTCGTCAATTGTGCCTATCGTCAACATAACTTGGGCTAAAACAGGGTGAATAGGCACTTAATGTGCTCTTGCCTTCTCGATGACTCAGGATTCACTGTCGTCACCTGGCCTCCATCCGCTTCCACGCTACACTGCTTAGAAATCTTTTGCATTGCATAAACACCTTACGTTGATAAAGTAGCTTGATCCTAATTCACACTCTCCAGGCCAGTACAGGCAGAGTGCTTATACGCCCAGCAACATGACGCCATAGAGCGCCGTGTGCAGTTGATCAGTTGGCCCCCAGTTCTGTTCTTCATGCTTAAGCTACAACAATAAGATGTGGACGAAAAGACAACTTGCCACAGACGGGAGCCACACCCGCATCTTGTGCATTACGCATGCGGTGCTTTACCACTTAAGCTACAGCGATGCCACCCTCCTGTCCGCATTCTTGGGTATTCGTGTATACAATCTGATGACCACTTTGACATCGCATTTCACAACCTGAGCGTGCACTTTCAATGCAGCTGTGCGCATTACACCTCCGTAACATGAACATGTTGAGGAAAAGAGCAGTTACCTGGCAGCTGTAGTAACCTATTGTATTTCATATGAAAGAAAAAGGTGAAAGGAAAGGCTGTATACTGAGGGCAGGTGGGAGCTAAACCTACATGTTCCGCCTTACGTTTGGCACTCTGCTGCCAATTAAGCTGCTGCAGCAGCCATCCCTCCAGTCATTTTCTTGGGTATTTGCGTATGCGTACAGGATTAGCCCTAGTAGTGTTATCCAGCATCATTTGCAGCCAACGTGGCAGAAGTGCAACATCCGTTTAATTGCAGGAGCCACATAACTACATGAACTTAAGAGCCAGGCAACTGGCCAATAAACCCTCGTACGCTACTTCATGGCATCAAGCCTGTCAAATTTGAGGCCCCCATTATAAAATGCAGTCTGCACCATCCAAAAGGGTTTCCTCTACAGTAGACAATTAGAAAACTGTATGTGTTCTGGATAGACTTTTTAGAGCGCAAACAAGAGACAAGGCACAAAAGGGAGGTCAAACACAGGACAGGCACTTTATGAAAAGTTTATCATGTATGCACCAACTAGGCCCACAGAAAGTTCTTCTAATGTATGTGTTCTGCACTTTTAGGCAATGACTGCTTTGCCACGTATAATAGGTGTCTTACTAGCTTACTTCACGTTAAAGCACGAATCACTTAACCTCTATTTTTTTTTTTTTTTGCACTGGCCAAGTTAAAATTGTTGCCAATGGCATGAAGCTAATAGCATGTGCACTTTTCTTACTGTTCTTCGGTTTGACCTAATGAACATCCAAGCAAACACTGACAAAGTTAAAGAACCAAGAACTATGTCCATGGTGCGTTTTTATGCATATGTGTAATTTTAGTTAATTACACCACGTCCCACCACTCACAAGTACATATATCTCTCCAATAATCTGTTGACTGAATACATAATCACTCATTCAGAAGACCAAGAAATGGATTTACCTTTGATACATTGTATTTGTGAAATAGCATATGTGTAATGATATTTGTATTTATCAGTTCAGTCTAGCAGCAACTAGCAGCAGAGCAACAGCCCGAGCTCTCTGGAAAACACAGAACAGGTCGTCATCGTCTTCGAGCTGCTACCGAAAACACGAAACACGAGGCGCGTCTGCTTCATTACATTGGCCCCGGGTGTGAAATGGAGCCATCCTGGATGGCTCAGGGAGCAAACAAGATGAAGGGGTCGTAATATGGTGGGACGGGCTCAACGATATAGTTCACAGGTGACGAGGCATCGATGATCCGGTATGTACCGTGGTATCGCGTGAGTAGTTTACAAGAAAGACTGGGAGTGTGAGGCGGTATCCACAGCCAAACAAGGGGAACCGGCAGGGAAGGTGGGCGTGGCCTGATGACTGTCACGTCTTGTCTTCTGACGCCCTTGATCCTCGCTGGTCAGCGAACGAGCCAGCTGGCGGCAATCTGCAGCGTATCGGGCGAGTTCTGAAATTGTAGTGTACTCTGATGTGTCAGGTCGGTAGGGCAGGTGGACATGAAGGCTCACGTCCGTACAAGAAAAAAAAAGGTGAAAAACCGGTGGTGGCTTGCATCATGGTGTTATAGGCGAATGTAATGAACCGGAGTACTGTGTCCCAAATGGTTTTTTAGTCAGACGAGACTTACATCCTCAACATGTCGCCGAGTGTTTGGTTGAAGCGCTCCGTGAGACCGTTCGTTTGGGGGTGATACGCGGACGATTTTTGGTGAATGATCTGGCACGCGTGAAGGAGGGATTGTATCGCTTCTGACAAGAAGACACGACCCCTACCACTGACTAGCTCTCTAGCAGCACCGTGGCGAAGTTTGAAGTTGCGAAGAATGAACATCACAAAATCGGTCACGGCGGGGAGAGCCGCGGTGTTGGCGTAACGCGTCAGGTCATAAACGCCAACGATAATCCAGCGGTTGCCACATCCGCTGTATGAGAGCGGGCCATGGAGGTCGATGCCTACGCGGTCGAGCAGGACATGGTAGCAGCTGTAGTGGGCCAGTAGGGCACAGTGGAGTTTTGCTTTGTTGGCAGGCGGTGCATGATCGAACGTACTGCTGGACACACCGATACATTCCACGCCAGTAATATTGTTGATGCAGCTTTGTGATGGAGTTTAGGACGCCGGCGTGCACGCCTTGAGGGTCAGCGTGGAGATACGCGCAGATAATGGAACGCATGTGACGAGGGATAGCCAGAAGCCATTTACGACCGTCAGGCATATAGTCATGTCATATTCTCATATTTGTCATATATATTGTCATATACAACATATATACATATATGTTGTATATATGTCATGTCATGAATGTCATATGCCTGCAGGCGAAGTGCCCAACGACCGAGGCGCCCCGACGGGTCTTACAAGGAGGAGAGCCAACAAAGGGCGTGATGGTCAGTGATGATGCTGAAAGGACGACCGTAGAGGTAAGGACGAAACTTGCCCAACGCCCACATGATGGCTAAGCATTCTTTCTCAGTAACGGTATAATTTAACTCAGCTTTCTTAAGGGTACGGCTCGCATAAGCCACGATGTATTCCTCATTCGTAGCTTTCCGTTGAGCCAAGACCGCACCAAACCCGACACCACTGGTGCGGCGTGAACCTCTGTCGGCGTAGTTGGGTCGTAATGGCGAAGAATCGGCGGTGAAGTCAGCAGCCCGCGCAACTTTTCAAAGGCTTTATTGCATGCTGATGACCACGTGGAAATGCCTTTGTTTGTAAGCAGCTTCGTCAAGGGTGCTATGATATACGTGAAGTGCTGGACAAAGCGACTTTAGGAGCACAGGCCGATGAAACATCGCAGGGCCTTGATAGATGTGGGCTTTAGAAACTCAGAGACTGCGCAAAGCTTGTCAGGATCAGGAAGGATACCAACTTTCGAGACAATGTGACCCAAGACAGTTAATTTTCGGGTAGTGAAACAGCACTTCTTGAGGTTGAGCTGTAGGCCAGCTGAAGTGAGACAGGTCAGGATTTCATGCAGACGGGCGTGATGTGTCAGAAAATCCTTTGAGAAAACAACGATGTCATCCTGGTAACATAAGTCTTCCACTTGTGTCTGTGAAGGATGATATCAATCATGCGCTCGAAGGTAGCGGGAGCATTGCAGAGCCCAAAAGGCATAACGTTAAACTCGTACAGGCCATTGGGAGTGATGAAAGCTGTCTTTTTGGCGGTCAGCCTCAGCCATGGGAACCTGCCAATAGCCAGAGCGAAGATCTATAGACGAGAAGTATTCGGCACCTTGCAGACAGTCAAGAGCATCGTCGATCCGAGGCAGAGGGTACACGTCTTTTCTCGTAATCCTGTTCAGGCGGCGATGATTGATACGGCAGGCATTGCCAAATCCTGAATGGGAGCTTACCACTGTCGTTGAAAATAAAAGTGTACAATTATTGCATTCTACCGGTGCTAACATATGGGGCAGAAACTTGGAGGTTAACAACGAAGCTCGAAAACAAGTTAAGAACCGCACAAAGAGCAATGGAACGAAAAATCTTAGGAGTAATGTTAAGAGACAGGAAGAGAGCGGTGTGGATCAGAGAACAAACGGGGATAGCCGATATTCTAGTTGACATTAAGCGGAAAAAATGGAGCTGGGCAGGCCATGTAATGTGTAGGATGGATAACCGGTGGACCATTAGGGTTACAGAATGGATACCAAGAGAAGGGAAGCGCAGTCGAGGACGGCAGAAAACCAGGTGGGATGATGAAGTTAGGAAATTTGCAGGCGCAAGTTGGAATACGCTAGCGCAAGACAGGGGTAATTGGAGATTGCAGGGAGAGGCCTTCGTCCTGCAGTGGACTTAAAAATATAGGCTGATGATGATGATGACGATGATGAATTGATACAAAACCGGATGGCGCCATCTTTATTGCACACTAGAACGACAGGTGACAACCAAGTGCTTTGAGAAGGCTGAATGACGTCGCTCTGCAGCATGTCGTCCACTTGTTCCGTGATAACTCGGCGCTCTTCTGCGGAAATGGGGGCGTGGGAACCGATGTCGATAGTACGAGAGACAATTTTCGTGTGACCCAAGGATGGTTCATTGCAGTCAAACGAACTCGTTCAGTAGAGTAGGAAGTTGAGTGTGATGAGACAGCGAAAGGTCTGCGGCGATGGCGTTGTCGAAAACGGCTGAGGGCGGTGTTGATGAGACGAAGTTATGGCGTCCAGATGTAAATGGGAGGCGCCATCGTGAACGTCAAGGTCTTCAATACGCGTTACAGCTTGCACAAATCCTAAGGTCTCATCGCGTAGTATGTTCACTGGATACCGGTGCAGATTACAGATGAGTATTAAAGCAGATTCAGACCTAACAGTGAGGACGGCGAATGGGAGAAATAAGTCCTTGCGATGAGCAAGTATGTCAGATGGCGAAACCGCCACAGGTGAGTCTGGCACGGCAGCACACGACAAGGTCACAAGCACCGACATCTCTGGAGGTAGCTCAGTATCATCATAAACGATGACTTTGCGAACACTGAGGGCGGTGCTGACCGATGGTGAATCACATAGTGGTGAAAGCGCCACTTGCGTGCGAGAACCACCGATGATGGCACTATGACGTGACAGGAAGTCCCATCCGAGGATGAGATCATGAGAACAGGAGGGCAACACAGAAAACTCGATGATGTACAAAACGTCTTCGATGACTACACTGGCGATGCGTACAGCTGTAGGATGAATGCATTGTGCGCTAGCAGTCCAGAATGCCATATCATATGGAGAGGTCGTGACTTTTCTCAGCTTGCGATAAAGATTTTCATGCATGACGGAAACGGCAGCCCGGTATCAACAAGCGCTTGTGCGGATGCTCCCTCAACATGGACGTCAATCACATTCTGCAGTGAAAATTGAGGCTTTAGAAAGTTCAGTGAGTTTGCAGTTCTTGCCTCCAGAACTGCGCTAATCAGTTTCCCTCGGCAGTAGGGGACCGACGACGTATAGGTGACAGTGACCGTCGACGTAGAAAAGAACGGCGTCTGTCTGAATGGCAGTCGCGATCGAAGGGTCTAAGCGGCGAATCAGCGGCATCTCTGCAGCGTATCTCGGCGCGTACCAAAACTGGTCGAAGGTCCCATGGTTCGAAGGTCCCATGGTCCAAGGCGGCATCTTCCATTTATTTCATTTTTATTTATTTATTTCACATACCCTCAATGCCAAGGCGTTATAGAGGGAAATGGGGTACATGCGAATAAAATTAACAATGATAACTACGGATATATATAATGCAAGCGACATGTGCAGTGGACGGAATCATTAAGAAATCAAATAACAAGAATACTATGATATTCAAATTATATAAATCTAGCGACATATGAACTGAACAAAAAAGAAAAAATACGGCGCGACAGCGCTTGCGCAAATACAGCGCATGTGGCCACGTGCATGGTCACAGTTGAAAAAAAGCAAACAAGGTTCGGCGGAAAAGTGCGCTGTCTTCGATTGACACGATAGCATCAGGAAGGTGCTTGCAGTCGTTCGTTGTATGGGAAATAAATGAATATAAAAACCTGTTTGTGTGACAAAGAGTGCCTCTTACTTTATGACGGTGATCAACTCGAGATGACAGATAAGTAGGTGCTAGAATGAGCTCATTGCTAAGAATATGATGATGAAATACTTTATGAAAAAGGCATAAGCGAAACGCCTTTCTGCGCAGTGATAAAGATGGTAGAGACAAGTTGCTTTTCATAAGAGTTATGCTAGAAGTACGACCGTAGTTTGAGTGAATGAAACGAGTGGAATTATTCTGAACCATTTCAAGAGAACTGACAAGAGTAGCATTGTAAGGGTCCCAAATGGCAGCAGCGTATTCCAGCTTAGATCGAACTAGTGTGTTATACAATAGTAGTTTCATTGATGAAGGGGATTTGCTAAAGTTTCGCCGCAAGTAGCCTAACATACGATTTGCGTTATTGATTATGGAGTTGATGTGACATTTCCAGGTTAAGTCAGATGATATCATCATCAGCCTATATTTTATGTCCACTGCAGGACGAAGGCCTCTCCCTGCGATCTCCAATTACCCCTGTCTTGCGCTAATGTACTCCAACTTGCGCCTGCAAATTTCCTAACTTCATCATCCCATCTGGTTTTCTGCCGACCTCGACTGCGCTTCCCTTCTCTTGGTATTCATTCTGTAACCCTAATGGTCCACCGGTTATCCATCCTACGCATTACATGGCCTGCCCAGCTCCATTTCTTGCGCTTAATGTCAACTAGAATATCAGCTATCCCCGTTTGTTCTCTGATCCACACCGCTCTCTTCCTGTCTCTTAACATTAGTCCTAAGATTTTTCGTTCCATCGCTCTTTGTGCGGTCCTTAACTTGTTCTCGAGCTTCTTTGTTAACCTCCAAGTTTCTGCCCCATATGTTAGCACCGGTAGAATGCAATGATTGTACAATTTTCTTTTCAGAGAAAGTGGTAAGCTCCCAGTCAGGATTTGGCAATGCCTGCCGTATGCACTCCAACCCAATTTTATTCTTCTGTAAATTTCTTTCTCGTGATCAGGGTCCCCTGTGAGTAATTGACCTAGGTAAACGTACTCCTTTACAGACTCTAGAGGCTGACTGGCGATCCTGAATTCTTGTTCTCGTGCCAGGCTATTGTTGCCTGTAATCTCTATTTAATAATCGTTCGAGTGAAGCAAAGTACAAAATAATTTGTACCGTGTCCCCTGTGGTGCCTAGGTGCAGTTATTTGAGGAAAAATTCACCGACAATTACGATACTCCCCATTGCAAAATTTGAGCGCAGCTCTTTAGGTGTTTTGCATTCGCTATACAGTGTAGACCGCTTATAATGTAAGTCGCCGGAGTCGCGAATATCCGCACTATAAGCAGTACCGCACTATAACCAAAGCAACAATTTTCAAGGCCCGCACTTATGCAAAACATGTGCACCGAGCCGCCACGCGTATGTGACAGTCGAGGAATGCGGCTAGAACGTTTGCATTCAATTTACAGTCGAATCTCGTTAATTCGAACCAAATTACGCGGCGGCGTCTCCGACCGGCACTGCTCCGGCACCGCCATAGAGTAAAAGCTTAGGAGAGACCCCTCAATGGTGCACTGCGAACGATACAAAAAGGAAAAAAAAAATGCGGCGGAAATTTCACCCTCTCTCAAATGGCAAGGTCGCCGATTCTGTGTTGCGCCGGAACATGCGTGTACGTGCCGACGTCTCAACCACGCTACCGTAGCCACTTGTAGAAAATGGCAGTGAACCCTTCTTTCTCCTTTATGCTTCCTCTACTTTCTAGTCACGTGCTGACCTTGCACGCTACGGCTACGGCGCAGAGTGAACAAGCAGCGCTGTCCCAGGCCGGCCAACGAAACTGCTCACGCCGGCAAACGCCCGCTTCCCAATAACGGCAGAAAACGAAACTTTGGGGAGCTGGTGCCGGGCCAGCTGGCCGACGGCGGCGGGTGCGCACGCTGACAGTCGAAAGTGAGAGAGCTATGAGGGAGGGCGAGGGGAGCCACCGAAGCGGCGGAGTTGCCGAGGCGAAATCCACTTCCCCCTCCTCCCTCACAATCCACGGTCTCTGCGTGCCCCCTTCGCCGTGATGTGCTGGCGCCGCCCGCTCCCTGAAGTTTCGTTTACTGCCGTTATCGTGAAGCGAGCGTTGGCCGGCGATGGCAGTTTCGTGGCGCTCGCTCGCTATGCGCGCCGTGATATTTCACGACTCGTACTCAAGATTCTGGTTTCAGCCTCGGTGGCTGTTCGTTCGCACCACGTGTCCTTCTCCTCCACTTCGTCTGTCTTTCTCGAGCACTCCTTGGGGCGCCCGTTTGAGGGGAGCGTTCGCCGTCTCCGCTGACTTCCGTACTCCCAGGCAGCCGCACTGTAACCGGTATTTCGTTTCGTTTCCCGCAAGTGCACTATAAGCGATACGTGTATACATGGAGTGCTATGGGAAAATTAACGGGAGTCTGAAAAGACCACACTATATCCGGTCCTGCACTATAAGCGGTTACGTTATAAGTGGTCTATACTGTATATTGATGGTGCTGAGCCTCTGCTCAGGCAGCTTATTTAGCAGCAGCAGCAGACGAAGCACTTCCCCCAGTTACGTCGCTCATTGTTCAGAAAGAAAGCGTGAACACAGGAATGCGTGGCTTGCGTGGAGCGCGTTCTCTAGCGGCGGCGGTGCAGGTGAAGTAGCACATGGGCAGTGGGTCTGAAACCCACGCCAGCGCTTTGTTTTCATGCGTGGTATCGATGGACGCACTCGCCGCATGCCTTAGTAATGACATCAGTCGGCGACGGCGCACGGTACTATGGCGCCATCTCTAGCGGGTTGCCGCCATGGGGCTCGTCTCATGTGGCACTCAACTTTCCTCCTCACCCTTTCGCCATACTCTCATCTTCATGCTTTCTTCGCTATTGCCGTCTTTGATCCTCCGCTGCGCTCTGCGTTCGCTCTCTTTTTTAAAAATCCTTTGCTGGGCTCGTTCATTCTGCCAGTTACGCTGACACCGAGGCCAATGCTTAATGCAGGAACGAGAGTCCTAAGAGCTGCGCTCTAAAAATTGCGGCAAATCCAGCACACCTTGTTGGAATCTACATACGGCGAAGCTTTGTTTAAATGTATAAAGAGCACTGAAACATTTGTACGTTTCTGTGTTATCTCTGTGTTTCTGTAGTCAGTGCAAGGTCATGCCGAAGGTCCTTGCCCGAATCAGATCATCCACTTACAAGCTGTCCAAGTGCAGCTCCTTTGCATCTGCTCAGGTGTACATGTGTGTGCTCTCACACACTCTTGCTAAGCAATGGAACTACACGCGGAGATCTCAAAGGGGTGTAGTTGGCGTTGGCACGTTAAAAGTATGCTGTGCAATTGTGGCCTAATGGTTAGAGCATCATGCTGCTGTGTGACCGAGGTTTGATCCCACCATCAGGCATGAAATTGAATTTTTTTAAGTATGACCTACTCGGCAAGACAGCAGCAGCCATGGTCGGGAATGTCCGGGAGAGTTGGCAAAGGAAGCTTTCGCTTAAAAGCAGGCGACCAAGATTAAGGTGGTCATAAAGGAGAATGTTCTTGCCACAATAAATTAGTTCAGAGCTAACGGAATCGCTGAAGTCAGTTACCTTTCCTTGTTTCAGATTTACTGGCATATTAACGTGCCCCACTTTTCAGCTGACATATATGACCACCCGTTACCGTGCTTTCTGGATACACGACAGGTTGGCGAAATTAGATAGGGCACTTTCCAAATCACCATGGGCTCGCGCAAGGTGCTACTGTTTGCAATGTGCCCACTTTTGGCCTGCAACCTTTTTGTCATAGGTATAGCATGTTCTTGCTAAATCGAATAAATCTTGGCAACTCAACCCCTTATCTAAATTTTGAGTTCACCAAAAATAAGGAGATAACTCTTAACTAAAAGTTTGTCTCGAAATGCATTTTACAAGTGTAACAAATAAAAGTTTTTGGGTCATCAGAAGTGTAGAGTACCCTGTTGTTTATAATTGCCATGGCAGAAGTAGTCACCTATAAGTAGATACTGAAAGAGCTGTATTGAGTAATAATTTAGCAATGTGTGCATATCTTCAGTGCAGGTTTGTCCTGCATGCAAAACATTTACTGTTCCTTCTTTTTGCTTCCTTTAGGTCAGCAGGTATCGAGCGGTGGTCCAAAAAGACGCCTTTAGCCAGCGTGATGTTCTCATCCTTTGTTGGAGCCTTACACTGTTTATGCCTGGGATAGCAAAACCCAGTGAAGCCATGTACACAACCAGAGAACCACAGCATTTTATCACACTATATTTACAAGCTCACGTGTTTCAAATGCCACTTTTACAAAGTAAGGTGTCGCACTGCAACACAGCAGTGCTGAGCTGAACAAGTGAAATGACGCTACGCAAGAGTTCTCAGGTGATCTGTGTATGGTCATAAAGTCTTGTTTGCCTTCATATTTAGTTTAGTCATGTTCCAGTCAAGACGAGCAACTGAGGAAAAGTATTTTTGCGAATGACTTATTGTATGCAGCCTTTTATTTTCATGTTGAAGCGTAGAGATAGTACTAAAGGAAGATGATCAGTGTAACTGAGTAATCTTCCAGTCTATGTTAACCATACTGGCCAATAAAGGCGATTATGGTCTAAAGGGCTTGCTTGCCTATAATTCTTTAAGCATTGCATGCAGCCTTTTGTCGATGCTTTGGCCCTAGTCACGACAGGTCGAGAATGCAGTGGTAAGTGCTCCCCAAAGGGAACACGTGTACATGAGCCAGCAAATGCCCTCATCCCTGGTATCCCTCTCCTTCTACTATATCCTTTTTATCGGCTTCCCTGTAGTTAAACTTCTCCCTTGCAGGGGAACCTTGTTTTTCTAAGTGTGAGTGATGCCCATTGTGAAGAGATCAGCCACGTCATTTAGCCTTGCCTGTGGTGCACACACTGGAAGTAGAGAGTGTTGGCAAGGAAGTACCGTATTTATTCGATTATAAGGCAGTCACGATTATACGGCGAAGGTGCCAGTTCGGGGTCCCAGGAAATATAACTTTATTAAGTATTTGCGCTAATATAAGAAAGACAGAAACTTTATTTACATCATTAAGATGATGATGGGGACGTAGACAAAAAGCCTTTCACAGGCTTGATGAGGGTCTATGCCCCCTACAAAAAACTTGGCTTATACGAGCATAGATAATAACTATGCTCGTATAAAGACATTATAGGGTAGCCAAAAGATTCTTCAGACTCAATGGACATTGCCCAAAATATAGAATAAATCAGAAGCCCCCGGAATAATTAGTGCAGGTTATATGCGAATTTCGCCTGGAGTGGCGACTTCACGACAGTCCGAATTTTGGCTTACAGTGTGGCTTCACGGCAGTGCAAAGTTCACATTACGGTAACTTCCAACTCGCCATTACGCTTAAATTTTTCGAAGTCTCAGTGCGGTACTACCTTATCTGCCAAGACTTATTAGTTGCTACAATTTGCACTGCTGTTTAAAGTTTGACTGACCAGAAATCTGGCGCTGGTGCTGCCATATTTAAACAGTAACTGAATCTGTCAGCCTCACATATAAGGGTCAGGGTGAATTCGAGGCTAAGGATTCTGGCGAGAAACCTCGCCTTATATTCGAGTAAATTTTGTACAGGAGATCAGGTCAGATCAATCAATTAATCTGTTATATAGCATCAGTGTTTAGACGAGCGAGCGAAGACGAGGAGAGCGAAGTGGCGCGACCAAGGACTCTGAGCTCGTGACCACGCAGCCTGCCTTGCAGCGTTCTGAAATGCAATAAAAGGCACTGATGGCAAATGACAAATGATGACTTGGGATAAAAAGAAACATAGGTTGATTGAAAACGCAGCTCAAGAATCGCCCTATTATTCTGGTCTAGGAAATGACTCACTCGAAGACAACCATTTCATTACGACAAGACCGCTACTCAGTTCAGGTGCCGCGCATCCAACAGAAGATGCACCCGCGGCGTTTGACTTGTCTTCTAATGCGTACCCAGATTTGCCCACTGAAGCAGGGGTGCCTGAAAGAATGCAATAATCAGAACAGTCGCAACTCATTCCAGACTATACCCTGTGGTCGCTATGGTTGGTTCTAAAGATGCCAGAGGGACTAGGAATTTGAACATATCAACATAAAATTGCATGAGATAAGTTCACTAGAGGGGGGAAGTATTATATATCAGCGTTCGGACAGCGAGTGAAGACGAGAAGAGCGAAATGGCGCGACCAAGTACTCTGAGCTCGTGATCACGCAGCCTGCCTTGGAGCGTTCTGAAATGCAATAAAAGGCACTTTAAAACACAATCAAAGGAGCTTTCATTTCTCCTTGAGAAATATAGGGGCGATGAAAAAAACCTGCAAATTGGCAACTTGACAAGACTCTCACCCCCTACTGCGTGGAACAGCAAGTAAGCCGCGGAACACTTGCAAGTGATACATGTGCAGGAAGCAACAGAACATGATGGGTAAATCCATGCACTGTTCAAAAAGAAATTCAAGAAAATAACACACTTATAAAGATAAAAAGGATTTATCTGAGATGCCTCAGCGCGAAAAGTGTGCAAAGCAGAGAAAGTGCTAACATGTCTCAAAGGAAATAATTTACCCCACGTAATGAAGGCAATACTACTGGGGAAAAAAGATTTGTCAGAGATAAGATACATTCACAAAACTACTGATCAACAACAGGACCTAGAACTGCCTGTCACAGAATATATGAAGGAATGCAATCACAGTCCCTTCTAACAAATAGATTCGAGCATTAGAAAAAGAGCCCTACTAATGCCTCTTCTAGCCCTTTACAAACAACCGGTTCAAGCTGTGAGCTGCTTTCTTTGTCCGCAAACTTGGCAATGTTTAGTGTTTGTGAATGCAGTGTACGACCGCAGGATGCTTTTTGTTTTTTGAACATCTTGATCTTCTGATGTTCTCATCTTTGCACTGGTGATGTCTTGTAGAAGCTTTCTCTGACGCATAGGGATGAAAGGCAGATGCATCATGCTTTCCTGGGAGTAGTTTCTCTTGCTTTTTGACTTGTCACCTACTGCAGTAAATTTTATAAACAGGGACATGAGTATGCTAATAGCGCTTAAATATTTTAACATAGATGTTGGACTCATTTCATAGTCCCAAAACACATTTGCATTAGTCACACTTCTGTCAATCCTCTATGATAGGCAGGCAAGTCATTCAAACCCTTTACACGCATTGTGTTCTCATCCTAGTACAAGTTGCTTTCAACTGTGCTACAGGTGATAGACAGTTAAACCTGCTTATAACGCATTCCTGGATATAATGAAGTTTTTCTATACCCCGCCGTTACTCCTAGAAGCACATGTATTTGAGACCTCTCCGTAACGAAGTGGCAGCGGGAGACCCCTTCGAAATAACGAATTTGCCCTGCCGACAACCTAGAGATTTTGCCCCAAATTTTGTCATTTTTGCGTGAGCAGCAACCGGAAGAACCTTCTCCACCGCGACAGAATGCGAAGCGAGCGCACGTGTGCGTGCGTGCGCGAGGCGGGCCTGCATCCCTCGACCCGGCGATCTTGCCGCCGCGGGCGTGACCTTTCCCCCTCCCTTCATTCAAACCTGATCCCGCCGCTTGCTGCAGCTGGCTTAGCCCGCCAAGCCAGCACTCTCCTTTTCCAGTTGATGTTGCCGACGCGCTGGCAGACGCTGTGACACATCACACTCGATGAGCGCGGACACGCGCTGTCAAACGCTGGCGGCGTGTGGAAGCGCCGTTGCAGAAGCGAGCAAAGTGACCTTCGTGCTGTTGTCTATCGCTTCAACACAAACTGAGCAACGAGAACATACAGCACGCACAAAGCTATGAGCCGCTGATGCACCTACACTGCCTAGACTCTGTCCAACGCAGATCGCTTTCAAGATACAGCCCGCGCGACCGCGCGCCGCCGTGCAGTACGCAGTTGATCAGAGTACGGTACAACGCCGCCCGCTTTCCCTCCCGCCTCGCTCCCTCGCCGGTGCCTCAAGCGCAACGGAAGAAGGCGTGCTGCCATCCTGCTTTGCTTTCTTGCGTGCGCGAGATTTAGACATGGTCGTCGGCTCCCCTCGCACGTTCTCACTCGCACATACAGCATATGGCGCACTTATCGCCCTTGGATTTTATAAGGAACATCTATGAGCCAAAACCAATTTTAGGGCCACAACGCGTCATAGACACCATCTTTAGATAGCAAATACGGATCTCAAGGGCCATACTTTTGCTGGCGGAAACCGAAAATACATCATAGTTGTTGCCCCCGGCACTTTGGGCGGCCAATTCCATCGTCAAGCCACCAAGCCAAGCGACATGAAAAGTCAAAATGACTGCTCGGGCCGGCGCTCTGTGGCAGTTCGCAACATATGATGCGGGAACAGTCTCACAGTTGCGGCGCAACAGCGGGGTTACCAATGCATTGGGTTCTATGGGAGCTGTGTCAGGACCGGCCAAAAACGACATAACACCCGGGAAAACGCAACACCCGGGAACGTAACAGCAGGGTTTTACTGTAGCACTATACGACGCTACGACACCATCGTGACGCTCGCTCTTCGTTTCCGATGCCTCGCGCTTGTGCGAAACGACACGCATCCACGCATCCAGTACATGGTGTGACATTCCAAGGATGAGTGCTTCGACAAAAACGGAAAACGGGTGCGCGTTACAATCGAGGGCGCGTTAGAATCGAGTAAATACAGTAAGCGTTTCCTTTTTGAATTTGCGTGCATATAACGAAATCCTCTTTATAAGTTTTTGGGGAATTCATCAATTTCGTTATATCCAGGTTTAACTGTAACACCATTGTGCCAGGCCCCATGCCTACTGTTAATGGAACATATTATTTATGGTTTCCTTTGTGTTTGTGTATGAGGCCATATGTATACAGTGCAGTCAAACTCGTATTACAGTGAAACCTCGATTTAACGAAATTCGCTATGTAATAAACTATTTTATTTGCCTATCTTAGTTCTATTGAATTAATAAAATCTTAATATAATGAAATTCTTCATATAACGATGTTTTTCACTGCAAGTACAACTTCATTATATCGAGGTTTCACTGTATGCCACTTGCAGTGACTTGGAGGTTCGCATAGTACACCCGTGAGCAAAAATATACGGACCAGCGATTGCGCGATATAGCCGCTTTTTTTCATCTTCCTGTGAATGGAACTTGAAATTGAGGACTGCAGTCCAAACTTGACATTGCGAACTTTCCAATGTACTCGTCAATTTAAGTTTATGCATGTTAACTACGAAGAAGTACACTTCTTTTGGCAACCCTGTGGTCTGTATACTTTTGCTCACGGGTCTACATCAAGAATTGAAGGTGTGAAAAGTCAGCCTGGACACATCTTATATTTGTCACAATCAGAGTTCCTAATCATCGTCATCGGGCCCTACTGTATTGTTGCGTTCATGTGAGTTCAAGAACTCAAGTGGGAGACAAGCCCTTCTTGAGCAGAGAAAAGCAAATGAGTAAATCAAAAATACTCTCATTAAGATCCAGATGGAGTGACTAAGTTCTGAAAATATGAGTGTTAAGATAAAATCAGTCTGAAAGGAATATTGAATGCATCCTGATTGCACACGTCTGGCCAAATGAAATAAGCTGGAGCCATAAAATTATGAAAAATCAATGGGTTTATCAAGGATGGGTGGCATTGCGATATCAAAAAAGAAGTTTTGCCAGTATGTTTAGAAATTGTTGATGGAGAGATATTGTAATAAATATGTTTATTTTTAAATTTTGTTCACTTCTTGTGTTACATTCTCTTGTATCTTTACAGCTCACCGTGTTTGCTGATGCACATAAAGCATGAATAACACAATTCACTAGAAACGTGACCCAGTACTGGCCATTTCAGGTCAAGTAATATCAAGATTCATTTTCACAAACCAAATTGCCACAGGACATTGCAGGTAAAAAATAGGCATTCTGATTATTTACTGCCACTTGCCTGCCTACGAATGTATAAGAACCACCCATTTCACACTTACTCATGCAAGGTGTTGCATTTACACAAATTTAGCACATGCTTTTCTTTTATTGTATGATTACTAGCTCTTGAAGCATCATAAAAATTAATAAAATGAAGTAAAACTTAAGCGTGCTAGAGTAATGAGAGATGCAAGAAGCAGTAACCTCATGTAGAGAGGTCAGCTGTTCGGGAATGTGAAGCACCAGAAATGGTAAGTGCAACGTCATCATGAAGGGGAATCGGTATGTTTCAGTACAGAAAGGCTAGCTGTGCAAGGCAAGGAATCCAGCACTTCATTTGCACAATAAATGTCGGCTGATGCATTTTAACCTTGTACGATTGTTTGTTCAGTCCAAAAGTCAACAAGAAAAAAAAGCATGTGTGGCCTAATCGTTATAGCATTGGGCTTCTTTACTGAGGGCACTTGGTTTAAAGCCAACCATTCAAAATGTAATTCCGTTGTATATATAATATATGCATATATATGTGAACAAGAAAAGAAACCGAGGGGCCAGATCTTTATTAGTCATATCATAAGAAGCCAACAAAGACACCAAGGATAGCATAGGGGAAATTAATTGTACTTATTAATTATATTAAGGGGACACTAAAGGGAAAAATTATTTATTCTGTATCAGTAGATTACCCTGCCACATTACCGAAAACACCACTCTTACCACGAAAAGCCGCTTGGTATGCCACAAAGAAAAGAAAAACAGAGGCAAGTGGCGATGCCACTTTGAAGTTCCCGCACCAGCTATCCGTGGCATCATGGATTTTGACAGCGTCTTCTAGGTGCCAGTTAATTTTTTAGTGGTAAAGATTGCCTACATTGTGTTCTAAAGGAGCCCAATACTGAATATGGCAAGTTTCGCGAACTTTTATTGAGCCAATGTGGCCCAAATATGAAAAAATACTTTAGAAGTCGTGACGTCACACTGAAGTGCTGACGTCGGGGTTACCGTGCGAAATTAAAAAAAATTAACTTTGAGCTTTATTTTCTCTTCTAATAATTGACCTATTGCAGTGTAATTAACGACAGCAGAGTTGTCAAAGAATACTTTATCAGTCTAAGTTGATTTATTGTTTTGCTTTAGTGTCCCTTTAAACAAATGATAAATTGCGTAACGAGGGTCTCGAATCCGGCAGCACTGATGCCTTCAGGTAGCATGTGTGGGTTTATTGACCAGTTGCCTTCACCCAAAAATCACGTACTCGTTACGGCTGCGGCAGAAAGGATGCTGTACGTCTGCTGCCAAGGCTTACCAGAGGTCGCGCTGACCAAAGCTGCCAGGGTTAGTTCCTGTTTGTAGAATATAAATAGCCCAGAAAGGGGATGGGAAAACGGCGCCGCGGTAGCTCACTTGGTAAGAGCATCGCACGCATAATGCAAAGACGTGGATTCATGCCACACCTGCGGCCAGAAGTTTTTTCATCCACTTTCATTTCCATTAATTTGTCATTTCTTTAATTCAATTAATAAGTGCAAGTAATTTCCTCTCAGCCCGACGCTTTTCAACCTCGCTCTTCTTGGACTTGCTGAATACTTACCAACTACCATCAAGATTTCAATATACGCAGACAACATCTGTGTCTGGACTTCGGCAGTCACACGTCCTCAGATACGTGCGCGGCTTAAAAGAGCAGCAACTTTGACAGCGAGCTACTTGTGTAAACAAGGTCTCAGCATATCACCAGAAAAATGCGTACTAGTGGCATTTACCGAATGACGCCTTATGTCATCTCAATCAATGGGCGGACCATTTCCTATGTCAGAACCCACAGGCTTCTTGGCGTAATCATTGACCGAGACCTCTGTTGGAGCCCGCATGTGGCCTACATGAAACTGCGCCTAACAGCAACTTCCCAGTTGTTTAACTACTTGACAGGAAAGACGTGGGGGATGTCAGTAGAGGCAATGCTGAAACTCTACAGAGCTCTCTTTCTCGTTTTTTTAAGATACAGTCTACCTGTACTGAACAACACTTGCAAGACCAATATTCGTGTTCTGCAGGCAGAACAAGCTCAAGCACTTAGAGTTTGCCTTGGTTTGCCCAGATGCACGTCAACAGAGGCAACTATTGCGATTTCTCGGGACCATCCGATGCAAATTCACCTTACGGTGGAAGCCCTGAGAACGCACATCAGACATTTTGCACGTGCCCTCTATCACCACCTTGCAACACTACCTTCAGGCAGGTGCCAAGCATCGTTCTCTAAAACTATCATCAAGTACAATGACAAACTTCCCTCGGGCTTCACTGCTGCATCTAATCCATCGATACCCCCTTAGTGCACATCTTATTAGCCCCACAGTACATCTCAGTGTACCAGGAATCAAGAAAAAATCTGAGCTGTCGTCACCTGTGCTGAAACAACCGTCTCTGCTTCTTCTACACGAGAGGTATGCGGACAGTGTACATATTTATACTGATGGTTCCACAAACCTCCAGTGTTCGTCCGGTGCTGTGGTTGTCCCAGCAAGAGCTATTACCATTAGCTTCAGGACTGACCACCCAACGACATCGACATCTGCGGAACTAGCTGCTCTTCGCGCTGCACTTCGTTTCGTCAATTGGAAGCCACCTCGACAATGGTCAATCTTCAGTGACTCAAAGGCAGCCCTACAATCTGTGCTATCAGCTCTGCGTCGCGGGCCATACGAACAGCTCGTATTCAATATTAGATACCTACTCCATACATCACATGAGAAAGGACACCACGTGACATTTCAATGGCTTCCAAGTCACTGCGGCGTCATAGGGAACGAAGACGCCGATAATGCCGCTCTGACAGCTCTTGACGACACACAGGAAGAGGCCACACCACTCTGACGGTCCGACGCAGCCAGCAGACGTCCGAGTGCTTGCACAGGAGATCACGCTCTCTCTATGGTGCACACCAAGTAGCCAGACCAACCGGAGCAATCGTCAATACCACCGGCCCTCATTGATGCATCTCTGTATGCCAACTGGACTCTGCCGAAGAGAGGCCACTATGCTTTATCGCTTATGGCTAGGGGTGGCATTCACGAAATCTTATTCATTTCTCATTGGAATGGCCGACAACGCTTCTTGCAATGCCTGTCTTTGCGAGGAGACGCTAGAACACATTCTATGCGACTGTCCTGAATATAACGTTCCGAGACAGTCCCTGGCATCCGTTCTAGCGCACCTTGACAATAGACCTATCTCAATTTAAGCGATTCTCACGTGTCGTCGACAGAAGACATCGCAGCTGAAGGCGACGAAGGGACTACTTATGTTTTTAAAAGATACTGGCTTGGACAAGCGGCTGTGACAGTGATGTCACGTACCACCAAGAGTGACAGACTGTGACTGACGATGAGTGAGCTGTGTTATGTGCTCTCTCTCTCCTCCCCATCTTTAATTCCCCCTCATCCCGTTCCCATGTGTAGGGTAGCAAACCGGTTGTGCTCAACTGGTTAAGCTCCCTGCCTTTCCTTCTCCACTGTTTCCTTCCTTCCTTCCCTGGACAGAGACTGTTTTGAAAGGAAGACCTTATGTCTTTCAGCAAGATTCAGCTCCCACCCACACCGCCTGCGTCACCCAGGAGTGGCTGGCTGACAACTTCTGCAACCCCGTTGCTCCCAACTTGTGGCCTCCTAGACTCCAGATTGAAATCTGCTCGACTACTATGTCTGGGGCGTCATTGTGAGAGAGGCCAACAAACAGCCACATAATACAAAAGACTCGATCAAGGCCGCCATTGCCGACTCAATGGCCATCATCTCTAAGGGCCACCTGATTCGTGCATACAGCTGTTTCCGAAGCTGAATTGAATCGGTTATTGCTGTGGATGGCATATTCATCGAGTAATTGTGGAAATAAACCCTAAGAGAAGTATTTCCCAAAGTTCAGTGAAAATATGTATTTTTTCTGTGCCTGATGCCAACATTGTGTTCTCAAATACCTCGCGCACCCGGTATATATCATATAAGAAGCCAACAAACATAACGAGGGTCGCGGATCCCACAACACTGATGCCTTCAGGTAGCATGTGTAGGTTTACTGACCAGTTGCCTTCACCCAAAAAGATCACATACTTGTGACGCCTGCGGCAGAAAGGATGTTCCACATCCGCCACCATGGTTTGTGAGTGATGGCTCAATTTTGGAGGTGGTTTGGAGTGGAGCTCAATTGGCAAGAGCATCGCACGTGTAATGTGAAGACGTGGAATCGTTCCCCACCTCCAGCAAGTTGCTTTTTCATCCACTTTCATTTCCATCAATTTATCATGTGTTTAATTCACGTAGTAAGTGCAAGTGATTTCCCGTATGTTGTCCTTGTTTGTTGGCTTCTTATGATTACATTGGGCCTCTCGGTTCCTTTTCTTCTCGTTCACATTATATATATATACACACACATATATATATATATACACACACATACATACACGTAAATAAGTTACATTTCCAATGGTTAAAACCTCGTTGATTCGATCCCGTTTTGTATGATTTCCCGGTGCCACTTTTTGCGATCGAGAATGTCAAAAATGACCCAATGCAGTTATGCTTCTTTCTTACACATACTAATACATTACCGGCAAACAATGTTTTGACACCGATGTCCTGTATATCACAAAACTGCAATCGTATGATACGTTTTCTGGCCACTAGATCCTGTGTACACAACGGAACGAGATGTTTTCGAGAGCGTTAGGTACCCACAATAGCAGTTTCCCTGCAGTACCCACCTGCCTGTGTTGGCAGCAGTTCAAACATTATTTGTTACCGAGCTTTTTTTGTTCAAACAATCATATATATATATATATATATATTTTTTTTTTTATTTAGAGAATACTGCAGGCCACCGGGAGGCCCTAGCAGGTGCGGATATAGATACATTCAAGTAATACAAGTATACATACAATACAGATGGATCAATACAAAAACGCCAAGTACTGTAACAACAAAAACAAATAAGGTAGAAAGATCGATAACAAAAACAGAAACTAAATGAAACTGATGGAATAGAAACTAGTATATGGGACATTAAGGCTGAAAAGATGGTGAATTCGACAACACGGAGAAATCTGACCACGTCCAGGATACACAGCTGTTAAAGGAACTACATCATGTGAACTTGCGGTGGAAGCTGCCGAAGAGTGGTTTCGACTTTTCTGCGGAGTGATCTCGGCTCTCGATCCGCTGTCGAGAAAGGGAACACAGGTCAAAAGGGACGTTAAATAGGACTATGAAGTTAAAGTAAACAGTGATGGTGCGATTGGCAGAATGATTAGTTGTGCTATGAGAGGAGGCTTGGCAAGCCTAAGAGGCAAAAGTGAATGACAAGTGAACGCTGAAGTTTCCACACCAGTTCACCATGACGTCATGGATTTCAAACAAAGAGTAGATTTCCTTGGAAAGAAACTAAAGGATCAACCTTGCAAGTTTCGGGGACTTTTATCAGTGCCAAAACGGCATAAATTTAGGGAAATAGTAGTACTTTGAATCTGTGACATTGCAGTGACGAACGGTGCTGAAGTTTCAGTGTGAAATTAAAAAAATTAACTGTGGCTTTTCTTCTGACCATCAACCAGATACAGATCACCAATGATGATGCTGCAAGATCGGAAATGAACCATCGCCGTCGGTCAGAGAAATGTAAAGCGTGCAAATTTACTCAAATTGTTTCAGACTCCGAACAAGAATGCGAGATTACAAGGTAAAGAAAGCAGTATAGGTGAAAGAATTGGGCATTCCATATAATGCCGCACATTTCTCTGCAATGTTACAAATACACTGACCCAATGCGCTTGCAGCTGTTTCACCTTCATTTGAAATTTTTCAAAGCAGTATTGCACATGCTGGAAACCAAACAATTTGGAATTTATATTTTGGGAAATTCATGCAAGCAAAAAGCAGCAGTAAGCACAGAAGTCTTTCAGCATATATTTGGTATTTTTACTGGTAGCGTAGGTTTTTGTGAGGTACTGAATAAATCCTTCCAACTTTTCTTTGTGCCTCCACGCAAAATGTTTTGCTGCTTGCTTTTTTTTTTTTTTTTTTACTTGGGTCATTTCAAGTTCACTGCAATGGTGCAGTACATAGCCAGGAATTCTATGTACAGTCTTGCCAGGTTCATGCACATAATAGCAAGACCACCCTTATTGCAAGAGTTGTGAGGTTTCAATGTTAAACGGAAGAAAAACACACTCAGGTTTGAGCTGATTTATTACACCAACTTTGTACACACCAATATGTACATAAGTGGCAAAGGATAGTGTGATAAAAGCTGCGTTTCAACAACTTGACAAGCCCCACTACCTCTTAAAACAAAACGCTTAAAAGTTTCACAACTCTTCTTCCAGGGTAGGCAGAACAACAAGGTCGGTTTAACGGCATTCCTTGAATCATATGGAAGCCATAAATATACCTTTAGTGAAATCTGAGGAACTGGAACTTTGCTAATCATTACAGAAAATTAAAGCTTGCATAAAATTAGCACCAAAGGAGGTTAACGATGAAGGCCATCATATTGTTACGCAAAGGACGAGTCAGTAAGATGAGCAACTATTTACAGGTTGTATTTACAACAGCGGTTGCAGCGCTGACCGGTTAGATTCACAGCGCGAGCCCAGCTCATTCTTCCTCTTCTTTTATCGAGTGATGGCGCCCGCGCGCCTCGTTCAAACAATCAAATACCACACGCATGTAGCATAATCCCCCGGCGGCAGAAGCGACATCCCGGAGCGTCTAAATGTCATCACTGGGAGGGTGATACTGCTTCAGTTGTGTAACGTGCACGATATTGCTGGACTGGGAACCAGATGGGGTGTCAGGGGCAATCTCGTAGGTGACGGGAGTCACGGCACAAAGCACTCGGTAGGGGCCTGTGTAACGAGACAGCAGTTTTTCTGACAGGCTGACCTGATGCGACAGAGACCATAGAAGCACCAAAGAAGCAGCTGGGAAGTGCACGTCTCGATGTCGCCGGTCGTACAAACGCCTTTGACTCTCTTGGGAGTTCAGAAGGCAGTCACGGGCAATTTCCCTTGCGTGGGCAGCGTGGGCGACAGCATCAAGGGCGTATTACTGGTGCGTGCCGTGTGAACAGGGAGAGTTTGTGTCGAGGGGCAGTGCTGGTTCTCAGCCAAACAAAAGGAAAAATTGGGAATAACCGGCTGTATCGTGGCACGAGGAATTATCTGCAAAGGTGACAAACGGTAGAGCGAGGTCCCAGTCAGTGTGGTCTGTGAGCATCGCGAGCATGTCTGTGAGAGTGAAATTAAGACGCTCAGTGAGGCCATTTGTTTGCGGATGGTATGACGCGGATAGCTTGTGCCTCGTGGCACAGGACTGCAGGATGTCCGCGATAACTTTTGGCAGGAATGTCCAGCCACGGTCTGCGAGAAGTCGCGGAGCTCCATGTAATAAAATCATGTCGCGTAGAAGAAAGTCGGCAACATCTGTGGCGTAGCGCGTGGTGTAATCTGTGGCCACAGCGATCCACCTGTTCCCAGAGGTAGAAATAGGAAAAGGACCAAGTAAATCTAAACCAACCCGAAAGAATGGCTCCGCGGGAATGCCGATTGGTTTAAGGTACCCAGCAGGGAGCGTCGATGGTGTCTTGCGTCGCTGGCATTTCTCACACGCAGCTACGTATCTTCGAACGGAGCGAGCAAGCCCTGGCCAAAAGAAGCGTCGGCGAATCTGGTCGTAGGTACGTGACACACCGAGGTGACCGGCAGTGGGAGGTTGTGAAGTTCGTGGAGAACAGCCGAGCGAAGGTGTTTAGGGATCACAAGGAGTAATGCTGGGCCGTCGGGGTGAACATTGTGGCGGTAGAGTACGTCGTCTTGAAGTGTGAATAAGCGAAGGGAACTGTCGGCAAGTGACGATTTCAGGCGGTCAATGATGATACGCAAGGACGGGTCACGGCGCTGCTCGTCGGCGACATGGACCAGTGGAAAAACAGAGAGAACGCAGGCGTCGGTGTCAGGCTCAGACGTAGAGGTCGGGTCTGCAAGTGGGTAGCGAGAGAGGCAATCTGCGTCCTGGTGTTGGCGTCCCGACTTGTACATCACTGTGTAGGGATATTCTTGTAGTCGGATGGCCCAACGACCGAGCCGGCCAGTAGGATTCTTGAGCGACAAAAGCCAACACAGCGCATGATGGTCTGCGATTACTGAGAAGGGCTTGCCATATAAATATGGGCGGAACTTTGAAACAGCCCAGACGAGAGCAAGACATTCGTGCTCGGTAATCGAATAGTTGCGCTCTGCAGTTGTCAGGAGCCGGCTAGCGTAGGCTATAACGCGGTCGTGTCCGTGTTGGCGTTGCGCTAAGACGGCGCTGATCCCATAACCACTGGCATCGGTTCGGACCTCTGTATGTGCGGACGGGTCAAAGTGGGCCAAGATCGGCGGATTGGTCAGAATCGTGATAAGGCGTGAAAATGCGGCAGCCTGAGGGGAACCCCACTGTAAAAGGCACGTCTTTCTTCAGAAATTCAGTGAGTGGTCGAGCAATTGCCGCGAAATCTTTCACGAACCGTCTGAAATATGAACACAGCCCCACAAAACTCCGGACGTCTTTGACAGACTGAGGTACAGGAAAAGCCGTTACTGCTCGAACCTTCTCTGGGTCGGGTTGTACTCCAGAAGCATCGACGAGATGGCCGAGCACTGTAATCTGTCGGCGCCCGAAGTGGCACTTCGATGAGTTTAATTGGAGCCCAGCCTTGCGGAAGACGTCAAGGATAGCTACGACGTGCCCAAGGTGCGTCTCAAATGCAAGAGAAAACACAACGTCGTCGTCGAGGTAACAAAGGCAAGTTGACCATTTGAAACCTTGAAGCAGAGTCTATAACCCGTTTTAACGTGGCGTGGGAATCACAAACTGAACGGCATAACCTTAAATTGGTAGAGGCCAGCTGGAGTGACGAATGCGGTCTTTTCTTGGGCTTGCTCATCGACGGAAATCTGCCAATAACCAGATCGAAGGTCAATGGACGAAAAGTATTTGGCACCGTGAAGACAATCAAGAGCGTCGTCAATTCGTGGTAAAGGGTAAACTTCCTTTTTAGTGATTCGGTTTAGGTGGCGGTAATCAACGCAGAAACGCCACGTGCCATCTTTCTTTTTGACGAGCACGACCGGCGATGCCCAAGGACTCGACGAGGGCTCAACAATGCCTTTGGTGAGCATCTTGTTTACTTCCTGGTGAATAACTTGCCGCTCTGCCGTGGACACGTGATACGGTCAGCGGTGAATGGGAACAGCATCACCAGTGTTTATCCGATGCTTAACAAGGGACGTCTGACCAAGTGGGCGATTGTCAGTGTCAAATATGTCGCGGTAGGAAAGCAAAAGGCGATATAGGGTGGCTGCTTGGTCAGGGCCAAGGTCCGGAGCGACCATGGGACGTAATGGGCCGTCGAGGTTCAAGGCATCTTGCGGGTAATCAGGAGGATCTGGAGACGCGTCGGCTGCAAAAGCAGTGACATGGTCGTCCGTCACTGACCAGAGCGTGGCCACCGCTATGCCTTCAGGTAACACTTGCTTCCTCAAGCTAAAATTGATAACGGGGAGAGACATCCAATTAGCGGCAAAGGTAACGACGGAGTGTGGCACAGAGACGTCACGCACCAGGAGGACGTCACGAATAGGTGCAACGACATAGTCGCCATCAGGCACGGTTGCCGTAGAGGCCAATTCAACGAAGGTTAGGGCTTTTGGAGGTAACCGAACAAACGCTGTAGTGCAGAGGGTGTTCGGTTGTTCGGGGCGAACGTCGGAAAGAAGAGGAAGCTCGAGGCACAGCGTACTGGTGGTGGAACAGTCGATGAGGGCAGAATGCGTCGTCAGAAAGTCAAGCCCGAAGATTAGGTCATGAAGGCAACTGGTCAGCACGGTGAACAGGACTGGAACTTGGCAATTCCTACGCGAGCAGTGCACATACCACTGACGGCAACAGTGGCGCCATTGGCGACGTGTATGGCTCGAGTGATGGCAGGCGTAAGAACCTTTTTGAGGCGACGACATAGGTTAGCGCTCATTATGGACACTTGGGCTCCAGTATGAATCAATGCTGTGAGCAGAACACCATCTACGTCTACTTCAATTAGGTTCGCGTTCGTGAGGAGCAGTCAACGGAGCACCATCTACGTCTACTTCAATTAGGTTTGCGTTCGTGAGGAGCGTCAACGGAGGATTTCGACAGGACTAACCTGATGTAGCACTACCTCCAGAGCTGCAAGGCCTAGATTTCTGTCCGGCGGTTTGGCAAGGAAAAGCGGCGAGGTTGGGGTGACGGGGAGAGACGGCGTTGAGGCGACGGCAATCGCCCGGAGGAGCGGCTGTCAGGAGCATCAGAAGTAGGGTACGGACGGCGAGGTGAGGAACGGCGAGCGTCGGCGTATGGGCGAGGAGCAGTGAATGAGCTCCAGTACAGCGGCATCCAGGTGGTGCAGCAGTGGCGGGATACGTGACCAACTCGGTGGCAGCGGAAGCAGATCGGTTTGTCTGGGGTTCGCCATTCAGCAGGATTGCATGGTCTGGGAGCAAAATACTGGTCATTAAAGGTTGTGGACATAGGAATGGGTGCCGAATCAGATTGGGAGACAGAGCAGGCGGTAGGATGCCAAGGTTTGCAATTTCTTGCCGCACAAGTG